>NC_056727.1:589466866-589706866 GCF_019279795.1 Protopterus annectens | reverse complement strand
ATACACATGTATATAGCTAGGATATGATACAGCAGTTACGGGTAACATATGTTCACAGGCTGGGCATATGTTGGTGGGAGGTCCAATAAACAAACATGTAACATGTAGCATCACCCCCCCCCCCCCGCTAGGCTAGAGACACATACAGACACACAATAAAGGTAAATACACCACCGCTTCCCAGACTACCGGCAGGAAACTACCAGTGGGAGAGATCTGCAAGGTCTACACTTGAAACATAGATGTCAATGTCCCTTGTGGGACACCAAAAATTAATGACCGGAGCCAGGCCCTGTAATTTCTCCAACCAGGCTGTAGATGTACGCAGACTAGTAGGTTGTGCAAGCCTGATAACACATGGGTCGACACAATGTATGACATGTGTCCCAACACGGGGAGAGTGGACATTGTGTAGGGGTGTGTTTATACCCCACCTGCGCCCACAGTAAGGATGAGTATTGTACAGGAGTGGCAGGTAGGCGAACTATGGGTATGCGATTATGGGCCTAGGCGTGCAGGTGTTGGCTGGCAGAGCCATATTAGGACCGCCCCGTGAATGTAAGTAATATTCCGATGTGGGCATAGCAGACACCCATACCTCCAAAACCTTAAGAGCACATCCACTGGATAGTCCATAAACCATTGGGGGAACACATAGGGACCATATCATTGAACTGTCCCCGATTACCAGGGACATCCATGATTACGAATCAAACTCTGTCCAACCTAAACCCTCCTAGAACTAGTGATATTAGGAGGAATGGTGGCAGAATACACGTAATGAATAATGACAACATGTAAGAGTCATAAACAGCATGTACCTCAGACAATGTGTATGAATGCATATGCTCTGGGTCTGTCAATGTGTCATGTTAATAGCGTCAAACTTCTAAATGTGTCCCTGAGGTTGTTATGCAGTGTCTCTGATTCAGTGTTCATTCTTCCCCATTCGTATGAGAGGTCTGCTAGTGAGAGAAAGCGCATATTCCGCCGACTACCTTAGAAAGATGATAGAATAATAGGGTTGGGGTTACCACCTGTCCACCTTTGAGAGGGACACTCCCCTTTGGGCAGTTGTGTCCTGCAAAATAATTGTAATTATGGCAAATGTCCTGTGATTTAGGACAAAGATATCCTATATTGACTGTAGTAGTTGCATAAAACAATTATTTTGTATCTGAAACACCTAAATGTTATAAGAAGCAGTATAAGCAACTATAATGCTACAAAAATAACCTTTTATTTAGGCAAAACAGTGAAGTACTCTCCTTTGTACTGGCTGTGGGTATGTTTTGCCCTGCAAAATCTGATGCCTGTACATAAAGGTTCTATAGGGTTGCCACATTTTCAAATGCCCAAAGTGGGACATGATCTGTAGAAATGTCAGATTTTCCAGGACAAAACATACCTACAGCCGTGCATAGTACAGAATTTTAATTATTTGCACAAATAAAAGCTTATTCTAGTAACATTTGAATTGCTTATGCTACTTCACATAACATATAGAAGTTTCATATATAAAATATCTGTTTTATGCAACTATTAAAGAAACTAAGGATATAATTTTGTCCTGTAATCTCAGGACATTTGCTATGTCTTGATTATTTTTGTAGGACACAACTGCCTAAAGAGGGACTGTCCCTCGCAAAGTGGGATAGGTGTTAACCCTACAGTCCCACCTTGGCCAATTGAAAAGGTGGCAAACCTATAATAGGTATGCAGCAGCATGACTTGGCCGACAGATGTGGCTCCCAAAACCCAATTATTTGTCTATATTGAAGAGTCTCAGTTCCCATGTATCAGCCAGATGAGAGCAGATTGTATGAGGAACACACAAATAATATGATTAATTCACTGGACAGGTCGCCAGTTCCGTACAGTCGAACGCCATGCCGTCACCAAATGGGCAGCCATTCCCGATACTGTAGTCATGTAGTCCAATGTAACAGGCATCACAGGGTAATATTGTGGTCCTCGCTCCCACCCAGGGGTGTGAGTGTCAGATGCAAGCACCAATGTTGGTGCATTTGCAAGTGTGGGAGCGGGTGGGTTTAAGCCTGTTTGGCTACCAGTATGCGAGTATTGCACTGGTAAAGCAATTTAGAGGCTAACTGAGTGTAAGAAGCTGTAGCCAGAGGTTAGCAGTGCTTAACACCATGCAAACCCACGCACACATGCTCCCAACTGCTTGAATGTGCCTTACTCCCTCCGTATCCAATGGCCTTGTTCTGCCCTGCAACCAAATAAATGTCCTCTGCAAGGCTCGGAACCTGGACCCTGCACACACAGCTAATGTGAATTACCAATACGCCATGGCAGATATACAGACAACGGACAGTACCACAAACATATCATACAGTGCAGTCATTCAACAGTATAGGAATGTATCCCATCATGTAGATGTATATGTGAGTGTTTATGTCCAGCATATAGGTACATACATATATAGTGATATATCAGGAACATACCATGTGGCCAGAAAGCATTACAAACAAATGAAACGGGAAACACCACCGACGCATGTATTATGTAGTGGTGTTGTTCTATGTGATCTCAAGACTCCCTCAGACAGACATGTGTCATTCATACACGCAAATAGTTGTACATTGGCTGTATACATCACTCTGTGCATGTAATGTACATTAACACAACAGTACTTGCCAATCATTATGTGTGAACAATACTCTTGCAAGGTGGTGTGTGCAACATCATCATCATGATAAAGGTAAATGGGGTAACCATAGAGGGACCGGTAGTGTTGTGTGTACAATGGGGTCGTCCTCATCAGGTGTATCTGGACCATTTAGGAGTGATGTTCATACCAGAATCGTACGCCTGAGGGACAGGGGTGAGGATAACAGGAGTATGTTGTGATGCATATTACAAGGGTTACATGTGTCCAGTGGGCACGTGTGTGAAATGGACAGCTATGTATAGGGCAGATGTAGTCCTAGGAGCCAATTAGCCTTATGTTTCTGTAGGTGAGGGTCAGATGTAGGGGAAGGAGTGCAGGTATGGCCGTGGAGGATAGGTAGGGTAGGATCACAGACAAGACAGCATACAGGGTTGGTATATGACACATGTGGGGGGATACACCCTGGACGGGGATGGGTGTTTGGCATTCACAAGCCCATGGGAACAGTGGGATGGAGGTCCCCAGCCATGGGCAGCCGCCACTGCACCTAATCAGCTGCAAAGGAGGCAGTGCTGGGTGCTGCCCAGGAGGGACAGCATCACCCTGTAAATGTGGCACTCCGCCCTTGAGCTTGCATATCTGGCTTTGGAACCCCTTAATGAGCCCCCAACGCAACACGTCCAGGACCGCACAACAGCAGACATGTACCTGTTTAGTCCTGCTCCCAGGGGGGACATGCTCCATCCTCAGTGGTGGTACCACCAGAAGGTGGTGCAGAGCCAACAGAGGTTGATGTCCAAGGCTGGGCCCCAGATGTGCTAGTGCCCGGTGCCATGGTCAGCTGAAGTGGGACAGAAGGTTCTGCTGGGACCTCCCAACCCATTCAGCCTATGGTGCTGCAGTTTAAACCCACATATGGCTTAGTGATAGACACTAGCATACAGGATTACCTACAACAGTATGCCTAGATATCACCATCAACCCAACACAACAGATGGCATACATTTGCAGAGGGAGCACAACACATGCATATATACTGCATGCCATCTGTACAATGTGTAATAGACATGTGACCGCAGCTAGTAACAGATGCCCATTATTGGCTTGTCACTAGGAACATCAGACAGTGTCTGTCATACCACTGTTTCATGTGACACATGTCCAGTCAGGGATGCAATGGCAGTAACACATCCATATCATCATGTACTGTCTGCAGTCCTCACACTATGCTTCTGCTGTGCACAGATGTGTGTTCAGTGTGTAACATAGGAAACAAATGGTTGCACACACTGACCAGTTCACAGATGACCCTACAGATGGGGGTCCCTCATGAACAGAGTACTGTCATGTCTGTATTAAAACATGCAGAATAGCCATTACCACACACATGCTAAACAGGCAGTAGTCTCAATGCAGCATAGCTACACTTACATGCTGTAGTCATGTGTGGCACATCACCCTCCCATCTTTAGGCTATTTCCCACTGTATATAATGTTTGAGGTACATCCAGATATCATCTGTGGTTCTGTGTCAGAACACCACATCCAGGTACCACTCACAGCGACTGTCATGGCCAAATACCAACATGTTTTCCATAGATAGTGTACTGTGTTTATCATGCGAATGGCTATGGGAACACCATCACAGCTGTTCCACATGCAATCAGCTAGAGGAGGACTGCAATAGGTGCAGAGGCCATCACCTGATTATGTCCATCACTTACAATACACATGCTGCTGCTGAGCAGGTGTACACCTTCACATCCACCAAAGAGTGTGTGGGTGGGACAGGCAAAGTACACCAGGGAAGGGCTTGGAGACTTAACCCTAAGCATCGTCTGCCACATGCATAACAATATAGGGGTCAAACCCCTGACTGACTAGTTATTACTATTACATGTGCATGACATTACTACATGTGCCACAAAGGCGACATGTTGCTGTGCTGTAAGAACATATATGTGTGTAGGTGAGTGACATCTGCAACAGAGATATAGTAGACATACATTAGGTGTGGCACACATGGCTGTCCACGTGAATGGATGCCATTGTCACCACAACTACACTGTCTAATGGACACACATTGACACTCTTTGCCAGGGCCACAAATACACAACCTAACTACTTAGTTTGCCACACTGCAGTAATGCACAGGACTACATGCAACACAGGGGATATCTGGAGGTTCTATGGGTTATGGCATGTGAAAATGTTTGACATCTGCTGGTATGCCAATGAGGGTTATACTGGGAGTGACTGTGGTTGGGAGCATCATAACCCACACGCAGACACAAGGTGCCAGTACTGACATGCATGTATGCATTGCTGCATGGGTGTGTAGTGGTTGGCTGTGCAAGATGGCTGTACAAGTCTGGGTGAGGGGTACTCCTTGGCATCACGTCAAATGATAATGGTGTGCAGTGCAGGGGTGTAGTGTCTGCAGTGTCCCACACAGATGGCTACTGCATGATCTGCCCTGACATCCTGGTTACCAATGTGTATGGCCATAGCATGCCATGTCTGTGTTTGATAGTCCTTCACATGGACATTGCCTGGGATGTGCATGCCCCACAATACTGTACAGTGACATGTACAGGTGTACCTGGCTTGGCAGGCACATGTTGTGTACACAGACTGTTATCCCCCGATATGCCAATACTGTCCTGGTGTGGCTGAACCTGCTTATAGTGAGCAGGTCGACCCTGCACCTGCATTGATAGTATGATACAGGTATTCCCTGGTGTCAGTGCCATTGGTCCATACAGGGCACATGTGTACGGCATTGTATGGCCTCTGTGGATCACATTTGATGGCACCACATATGTTGCAGGCATCCAGTGAGGAACATAGTGAAGGCACAATGTTCACTAATATGTGCCTATTGTACCGCTGTACAGGGTGCCATGTCCTCTGCAGGCCACTGCATTCACACCATGCCTACTATCTGTTATCAATGTGCATGGTACTAGCAACATAGCGGGATATCCTAGGCCACTGTGTTTGTGCATGGCACATGGGTGCAAGACATATACCGGGTACTAGTAGGGTTGCATACGTTGTTCACCAGGCCTTTTGCCAGATGTAGGGGTATGGCTTGCCAACACAGTCCCGTGGCTGACTGACAGCTGTACTCCTCGTGAGGTGGCCAATGTGTCATAAGATGGACACCATATAGGAAAACTACAAAATCCGCTCCCCAACATGTCCAATGGTAAGACACTCACAGCCACCTCTAGACAGGTTCTGACAGACAAACACACACTTGCCATGTCCTGTATATGAACCCCTACCTACTGTATCACACTGCAGCAATACACTTTTAGGGCACACGCTACGGCGAATACTGGGTTACAGCACACCTACAGGTGTAGACCTAGGTGGGTGACAACAGCAGGATCGACAAAGGTAGTCATGTGATTTGTACAGAGAGTGTATACTCTACAAAGCACTGTACTTGTCTCACGCAGGCAGACAGACACACACACACACACACACACACACACACACACACACACACACACACACACACACACACACACGCACATTTGGCAAGTCTGGGATTAGAACACCGACCTAACTACTTTATTACACTACAGCATTACACAGTTACAGAACGTGCTACCGAGATTACTGGGACACAGCACTCCCAGAGATGTATTTCTAGGTGGGTGACATCATCAGGCTTGCCAAAGGTGGGTATAGGAATTGTATGGAGTGTGAGCAATCTAAAAGCATTATTCAGTCCTCAGGCAGACGGACACACACACACACACACACACACACACACACACACACACACACACACACACACACACTTGACAAGTCTGGGATTAGAACACCAACCTAACTACTTTATTACACTACAGCATTATGCAGTTACAGAACGCGCTACTGGGATTACTGGGACACAGCACTCCCAGAGGTGTATTTCTAGGTGGGTGACATCATCAGCCTTGCCAAAGGTGGGTATAGGAATTGTTTGAAGTGTGAGCAGTCCAAAAGCATTATTCAGTCCTCAGGCAGACCAGGGAGAAATAGACACACACACACACACACACACACACACACACACACACACACACACACACACACACTTGGCAAGTCTGGGATTAGAACACCGACCTAACTACTTTATTACACTACAGCATTACGCGGTTACAGAATGTGCTACCAAGATTACTGGGACACAGTGCTCCCATAGGTGTATTTCTAGGTGGGTGACATCATCAGCCTTGCCAAAGGTGGGTATAGGAATTGTATGGAGTGTGAGCAGTCTAAAAGCATTATTCAGTCCTCAGGCAGACTGAGACAAACACACACACATACACACACACACACACACACACACACACACACACACACACACACACACACACACACACACACACACAAGCCAGTGGTGGGAACGGAACACCTGCCTATCTACAGATCACTATTACAATACTACATAGTTACGAGTCGCGCCACACAGACTACCCATGTCAAGGCTGTCATTATGACATTATTTTTTCAGGATAGTTAGGCAGTGTTGCAGCCAGGCTACTAGATGTCATGGACATGGCAAGATAGCACATCACATTGTGTGACATTCATAGCATGGCTATGATCCACACCAGTGAATCCTGTGGGCTATCCATACTCCAGCTCACTGTGTAGTACTGTTTGTATTCCCCACATGTGTAGTTCTGATCTGTAGTACATGTCCCAACAGTGAACAGCACCTCCACCATTGTATGCACAGCTGTCCACACATCTGGCAATGACAGTTTGTGAGGATTCATGTTGGCGATTCACATAGTTTGCAAGTGTTGCACATGGGTAGCCATTGTGATGCATTGCAGGTTCTACCTGTATATTGTGACAGGACCATACATTATGTGTACATGTGGTAAATGGCCACATGGCAGATAGATCTGTGCATTAAGGTGCCTGATAAATAATAACAGTCTCACCTGCAATGGGCTGCTGTCGCAGCGGAATGCCAGAGGTACCTAAATAGGAGTAACATAGTAGTATGAGCATTATCAATGCCTGTATGATAGCTACAGGGTGCAATGTGCATGTTAACACATACACCAGTACAATAGACTATACTATGGTATATGCACATGTGTGCATACACAGAGTAGCATATTATAGTATGTGGCATGTGTGTATGCATGCCTTGCATATGATGTTACATTACATATTGTACAGTGACACATGCAACTATATGGAATATAGTTGTTATAGGTGCAGTAGTGATTTACCAGGCAACTCCAGGATCGGTGGTTGAGAGACACCCACCAACACAATATCGGCTAAGGCTTGTGGATGTTGTTCTGCAGGTGTCCCCAGGTTGGCCAGTAGCTCTTCGTTACGTGTGAGGGGTTGGGTTGGTGGTCCACCACCTGTTGCACCTTGTTCCCTGGCGATTGCATTTGCGTGCTGTTTTGCCCATCTAATGTGGTCTGTACAGTGTCTGCGCACCTGCTGGTATGTGTGGTTGTTGCCACCTATATCATTAACCCTCCTGCGAAGTTCCATCCACAGGATATCATGATTGTCATGTAGGTATGGGATGAGGGCCTCATCCTCCAAGCGGGTATAAGGGGGTAGCCTTGCACACGACATACCTGGAAGACATAATGATGGAGACAGGTCACAGTAACTCACAGAGACATACAGAGCTACAGCTGAACATACATGTGTATCGCCTTTATTACGATTAAATAGTTGTCTTTGCAAATCTACATAACACTGACACCACTGACATGTTTGTGTGACACACATGTGACACTCAATGGTGAGTGGATATTATCACCATATATGTGTGCGTGTCACCAAATTACATTGCTCATACTCCATGTGGATGCTGTCCTGTGGCATACAGCTGAACAGGATATCATGATTGTCATGTAGGTATGGGATGAGGGCCTCATCCTCCAAGCAGGTATAAGGGGATAGCCTTGCACGCGGCATACCTGGAAGACATAATGATGGAGACAGGTCACAGTAACTCACAGAGAAATACAGAGCTACAGCTGAACATACATGTGTATCACATTTATTACAATTAAATAGTTGTCTTTGCAAATTTACATGACACTGACACCACTGACATGTTTGTGTCACACACGTGACACTCAATGGTGAGTGGATATTATCACCATATATTTGTGTGTGTCACCTAATTACATTACTCATACTCCATGTGGATGCTGTCTTGATGTGGGCATGTCTGTTTGCTTGTACTGGTGTTCCTACCTATCAGCACATGGCTGGATGTGTCCACATTAATGCAGTTGACCTTGATGCTGTATATATGTCACATATAAAGACTTACACTGCCTTAACGGACATGGCCTGTGACCCTGCAGACTTGCTCACGGAAGGTTTTACATATATGTGTTTTGCCATATACATCTACACGGCACTGTACAGCAATTCAACATCCTGCCATGTATCACCTGTGTTGCACATGTGATACACATGGGACACTGGCTAGCCAGATGGTATTTGCAGGGATGGATATCAACTATAGCATGTACAGTCAAAGTCAACTAGTAGGCTATATACCCTGGGCAATGTATGAATCTAGGATGAAAGGTTACCTAGCTGTAGCCAACAGGCGGGTCTCTGGGGCCAAATGGAGCAGTGCAACATAACTGATCCACAGGGTTAATGATACATTTACTATGCAGTCATCACACTATATCTGAGAGGGGGGCGATGTGCAGCTTTGCTGGACAGGAATACATAGTATAGCAGGACTATGTAAATTGTATGGGACAAGGATCTGTCCAGCATGTGGTGATCCTAGTACTAGGAAGGTGGATGTCCATGAAGTATGTGTTTGAGATCAGGATGTGTACATGTAGCATGTCCAACATCACTGGGTTGGACATGGATTTATTCAGGGTATGCATCATGCTACATAATGGAGATGGGGAATGGGAAGGCTGGTGTAAGCCATCTGAACATGGCCAATACCCCTTAAAGGAAATATGTGATCTGATATGGGTCACTTGAGTGTTGTGTATGGCTGGACAATGATCTCTATATTCATGGATGGCACCCTGTCATGATTAGGGTTGCCACATATGACTACCTGACAGGTGGGGTGACGTAACTATCACAGGAAAGACAACTGCCCAGCTGCATCCCTTACACACAGTGTCCATTATGTTGACTGCTGCCTAGGTGGTAGTTCATGGGTACAGGGTTATTAACATAGGGGCGACAATGCAATATGTAGCTGTCAGATTGTGGCCATATGTCACACACCTCACCCACAAAGCCCTTTCTGTATGTTGTCCACAACACTCTGAGTCAGCTATTGCTCCTAGGTCATAGTCATTTGCATACTTCAATAGGCAGATGCCTTCTGTTAGTCTGTGTGGTATGGACTACAATGAGGGGGAGTACAATTAATTAACCCTGTCTTACTGTAGCTGGCACTGGTGTGATGTGCATGTATTATTCAGACACCTTCTGTAGTGTTGGTTCTGCCAGCAGTCCTGTTGCAAAACACTCCTGTGACATAGGAATGTACATCTAGTATACTGAGTGTAGGTGGAACACAGTATGGGTGATGATGTCCTATGACCTGACAAGGTTATGATATGCAGTGTGAAATCAACTTTACTGTCATCTACATCTGTACTGCTGACATCAAATAATTTGATCAAGGTTCATGGCCTTTCAGACCAGACTCAGCAGGGTAGTAGTGCAGTACTTCCCATTATCAGTGGTGTCTCCCCCTTTGTGGGTTGTGATACTTGTTGGTGTGCACCATTCAGTGTGTACACAGCCTGACATGAAGCTATGTTTTACATGATGTGTATGTGGAGAGCAACTTGTTTTGCCATATGTGCATGATACAACCTGGGATGTGGACAGGTCCCATGCAGCCTGAGTGCAGCTTGTACCTGCATAGTTGTGGGTACAGAGGCTCTGTTGTGTACATGGATATATGATTGTGTACCTGTTGGGGGAGGGACAGTGTGTTTATGTTATCCAAGACCCTATCTGGATTGCTTATTCATGCTCAGCACTTGTTCAGAACTTGTAAGCACTACGTAAGCTACTAATTACTATAGCACTCAATCTTCCTCATTACCTAGAGTTAAACAGGTTTTGTATGTAGCTTTCTCTCTTGCTTAGAGTAAAATAGCTATTGTACTCACTTTCCTCACTTATCTAGGGGAAATTAGTTTTATATTCAGGCATGTCCAAGGGTCAGCTGCCAGTGTTCTCTCCTGTCTATCTGATGAATCTGGACATCTTGGGGCAATGTAGACATTGCCTCATGTACACAGACAAACCTCCCTGCCTACCACCCAACACTACAACCTGTGAGATATGCACTTATCTAGTCAAACTGGAGGTAAAGCTTTCTCCAACCAAGACTGACCCTGACAGTCATGTGGAGTAGGTAAACATTCGCACCACACCACACTCATCACATAGTCTCACTGAATCTACATCACCATAATCCACACATAGTAACACAAACACATCCACGGAGACTCTCAATATTAATCTGTCTAAGCAACAGAGATTTCCAAAGTGGAAGTGCAAGCAGCCTCCATCCCCCAACATAACCCCAATGGCACATAGCCCACAGAGTCAGTGTGTCACTCAACCACAGCCAATAAGGCAAATCAACATACCCAACACACTAGTCATAGGTGACTCTATAGTCAGGCACACTGATGTCCCACTCACCAGGCTAAACAAAGAGAAGGTTACTGACAGTTGCATGTCAGGTAACAGGATCTGCCACATAACCCACGCACTCAGGTCACTCCACAACAAGTACAGATATGACTCTGTCATTGTCCATGTTGGTGTGAATGACCTGAGACGTACCTCCCTGGACTACCTGAAAAGAGACATGGAAGAGCTCTCCGAACTTGTAGGCCAGGCAGTTATGACCCTAGCCCTAAGTAACATTCTGCCATTGCCCAGAATGATACCGCAGTACGAGGACAAAATGATTGACTTTAACAATTAGCTAAGCTTCTGGTGTCATTCTAAGGGGATCCAGTATCTGTCTGCTTGGGATGACATGGTCGACAGGCCACGATGCTTTGCCACAGATGGCCTGCGCCTGTCACCCCTGGGATTGCAGATATTGGCTAAGGCTCTTGCTGCTCCTATAGTGCCTTTTTTAGGCAAGGTTCACATAACATATTCACCAAAATAACAGGAACAGGCAAGCACAAACTGAGGGTAATGCTATTCAATGATGGAAGTCTAAATCTCAAAATGCATTCACTCAAGGCACTCCTTGTAATGGAGAACATCGATATCTGTGCAGTGACTGAGACCTGGTTCAAGGCTCCAGAAAGCACCCCTGCACTACCAGGCTAGAACTCATAGCACACTTTTCGACCATGTAACCTGGACCGGAACACCCAAGGCGCAGGTGAGACCATATTCATTAAGGATATCTACCCCTCCAGGCTAGTTGCTTAGGACAATGCATCCAAGGTTATCCAAGTGCAACTACCTCTGGGCTAAACTGCAGTCCAAATTATAGCTTGCTACATATCCCCCCACCATGCCCCAAGATTCCCACTCCTCTTTTCTTGATGTACTGGAAATTATTAGGGTTCAACCAAACACCCTATTAATGGGCAACTTCACCTACCCCACCATTAACTGGGAAAACTACTCGTGTACCAAATCATTAGCTCAACGCTTTCTGGAATTCATAAACACCAATGCCCTGGATCAACTTATCCACACACCCACCAGGGGCAACAATATCCTAGACCTAGGCATTGCCAGCATGAGTGACTGGTGTTCCACACTTGAAGTCAACTCCTCGTTGGTCCGATCCGACCATAAGCTAAACACCCTTGACATCCACATCCCGCCCCCACCACCCATTAAGGGAACCACAGTATAATATATCTGCAAAGCCAACTTCATGCTTCTTAAGACAGATGTGGTGAACTTCATGACACCCATGCAGATGGACAATACATTTACAACTGCTGAATCCTACATAAATGCACTCTATAAGCACTTACACGACTGCATGGATTGTGCTATCCCAAACAGAACCAAGACGCTATACTCCTAATTAAGGAAGCCAATCTGGTGGTTCCCTGCCATAAACAAACTGTACAACAGAAGGAAGACACTGTTGCAAAAGAGAGTACAATCCCATGTGTAGAGGAGCTCCCTGGTCAGCCTCAGTAAGAAGCTGAGATCCCTTATAAGATCCTCCAAAGCTAGCTACGGAAACAAAACTGCCACTAATTCCAATGACAACCACAAAGCATTCTATAGCTATGTCAAATATCTTGATGTCAACACCCAGATCTGCTCTGAGTTACAGCACAAAGGCACGAACATTACAGAGCCAACTGATATTGCCAACATCCTGGGAGATAGGATCAGTGCTGCCTTTCCCCCCTCTCACCCCCTAAAGGGCCCATATCTATACAGGAAGAATGCAGAGTCCCTGTAATCACAACTATGCAGGTAAAAGCTGTACACTCTAAAGCCAATATCACAGCATCCATGGGACCGGACAACATCCCAGGCTGCGTTTTACATGAACTTCAGAACATACTGGCTCCCCATCTATGCACCATGTTCAGTAATAGCCTCGCATCAGGCTTTGTGCCCCCTGAATGGTGCACAGCAACAGTTATCCCACTCTACAAAGGTGGCGCCACAATGGACCATGGGACCTATTGCCCTATAGGCCTGACTAGCCTGGTCTGCAAGGCTATGGTGCACATCATCATGGATCTCAGTCACAGAGAGATTGGGTACCTCCAAACCTTTGACCCCTCCCAGTTTGCCTTGGGTAAGGGCAGACCATACCTCCTAAACCTGGTGGACTTCTTTGAGACAGTTACCAAGGCATTAGATGAGGGTAAGGAAGTCCACACAGCCTACCTTGATCTCACAAAGGCTTTCAACACCATTCCCCATTCTGGAATTTTCGGCATACCCATCCACCTGAACATTAACCCCTACGTCATGAGATAGTTTGCAAAGTGGCTCACAGACAGAACACACACAGTGGGAGTTGCATACCCTAGGTCCGACTGTAGACCAATTACAAGTGGCGTCCCCCAGGGCTCAGTCCTAGGACCCCTCATGTTCGGTATATACTTCTCTGAGGTACAGGCAAGCACAGGAGGGCTTTGGCTGAAAAGGTTTGCAGATGACTGCAAACTAGGGGCCATTATTGTTTCCCCAGCTGATACAGACACCCTCTGGAAGGGTTGCACTGAGATGTATACCTGGTGTCAATATCATGGCCTCAAGCTGAATACCACAAAGTGCATAGTCATCCCCTTTGGATAAGGCCAATTACCTGCAGACTACCACATAGGTGCTAGTCCCCTACATACAGAAAAGGTAATGAGGGATGTGGGAACCCCAGTAGATAGCAATCTCTCCTTTGATAACCATAATGCCAAGGTGGTTAAAATATCCTTCTACGTGGCCACCCTAATCTCTCATGGGTTCGCATCCAGAACAAAGGATGCCATTGTGCCTCTCTACTCATGACTTATTAGATCCATTGAAGGATACAACACCCCATTTGGGATGTACCTTACAAGACAACTGCAACAGTTTGGAAGACCACAACAATACCACACCAAGAGGATTATTGACCTCAAACAGATGACCTATGCAGCCCAACTAAAGAAACTCCAGCTGTACTCGGTTGCATACCGTGTACTCACAGGTGATCTCTGCTTGACATACAAGGCCCATGTCCAACCCAGTATTGCTGGATATGCTCCACCTAAACAGAAGCCCCAGAGAGCCACATGTTATAGGGATATACACCTAACCATAATGATGACTAGGACATGCTGGATGGATAGATCCCTGACCCAGAGACTCCCCATGCTTTGGAACATGATTCCAATGTACATCAGGCAGGGCCCCTCACTAGCACTCTTCAAGAGAAACCTTGACGGGTGGATGGGAGACAGACATGTACCCTGGGGATCACTGCAGTGGCTCTGCTGGACAGAGGCACAAGGAACTAATGGCTCTAGCATTCACAGGCACAGGGAACTAACCTAAGGGGGTGACAGAAGCCAACACACTCTAGCTAGGCTTATAAATACCCATGGGCAGACAGCCTAGTATCTACCTTTGAACTTATTACATATCTTATGTGCATGGATAGTTAACTAGCTCTTCCATTTTACTTTGCTATCATGCTGTTAAACTGTCGGGTGACTACAAGTTATATGTATCCTGTTATTGTGTATTGTAAATGCCAATAGACATAACTAATGTTTGCCTAACATAACAGTAATGCTATGTAACTTGTAATACATATCTGCCTACAATACTGTACATTACACAGTTATTGACACAATATCCCACAATGCATATCATAACAACCTTCGACATGTTATTCTGAGTAATACACCCATACATATGCCTACTGTTACAATATATCAACATATACTATCCCCTGTTATAGCACATACTTGTTGGACCAACCCTGCTACTGGCAGCGGCTGGTGAGGATTAGTTGGGTTCAAAGCCCTTATATAGCATCCCTTGTAGTGTATGCGGTGTTTGCCTTGTGACCTACAGCAGTACACACATAAATACTACAAGCGTTACTATGCTCAACAATACATCACTACAAGATAACTGTTTCCACTATATGCATTGCGTACACTTTAAATATTACAGAACAGGTACTACATACACAGACATACTGAGTGTTCTACATACCTTATTAGTAGCCCGAGATGTCGTTGACTGGTATTTCAATCCTTTTCAGTTTGTGATTCAATCTTCTTTGTAATGTTCTGCTGGTATATACAGATGGTTTGAATGTGTGATAAGCCGCCCTTTTATAGTTAAATATCGGTAACATGTGCTATCCTGACCACCAATTGGTGTTCCAAAGTAGTTAATTAGATGCACATCAGCTGTGCAGCTACTCCATTAGCCAATACTATGGCAACAGTGGTGTATAATTGAGTACTCCACTTGGGCATTGTCCCTTTGCCTTACTTTCGAGGAAGACGGCCTGGATGTGTTGTTTGTGATGTATTTCAATAGCTATAATGAGACAGACAGAGATATATTAGCTTCATGACTCCCATGGATTATGTGTAATGGCTAGAAGATGTACAGCTGTTATATTTCAGAACATTGCTACTTATGCAGGGTTTGTTTGTACCTGATACTTCTGCAGATGTTTTAGTCTGGCAAGGATGTTTGGGAAACTCAAGGCTGTATGGCTATGCATGAAATGTTAGGTGATTTACAATGTGCTCTCCAGACATCCTTGGTTTGGTGTACATGTGTATCATACTGTGCTGTTAATCAGTAATTGGTAACACTTCCCGGTGTATATATAACCCTCTGAAACGGGATTAGTGCAAACAAACCCTATAACATCAGCAGCTGTTCCATTGTATAACAGCAACTATTTCACATAGGGCCATGTTAGTGTGTCTCTGACAAGGTATGTTAAGGCTTCTGCAGATGTTGTACAGTGAGTGAATGATTTGTGATGTTCTTACAGTTTGTATTGTAATTTTTGTGGGTGTAGGGGTGATGTTGGTGGGTGTACATAGCAGATGCAGGTGTGTAGGAACTGCTTTTATACATAATCAATTTGTGCATGAGGGTCCCTTCCCTATTTGAACACCTATCCTTTAGTGGACTAATACTATGATAATTGCAGGCTGATTCATTAAGGTACTGTTAATTGGTTCCTGTAGGTGATGTTAGTCCTTGAATCCTTTCGGCAATACATCGGAACATAATAAAGTGTTGCTACATGAAAGCTGTGTATTTCTCTCATAGGTATTTGCAGTCATTGGAGTTGTGTTGGTGACTGACCCTCTTTGGCTAGGGTTACCACCTTTTCAAATGGCCATAGTGGGACATTTTCGGGACACATCTCAGATTTTACAGGCCGACACAAACCCACAGTCAGTACAAGGGATAGAACTTTCCTTTTTTGCCTAAATATAAGCTTATTCTTGTATCAGTTTAGTTGCTTATCCTGTTTCTTGTAACATGTAGGTATTTTAGACACAGAAAGAACTATTGTATGCAACTATTACATTACATATGGGACATAATTATGTCCTACAATCTCAGGACATTTGCCACGTTTAATATTTTTGGTCAGAACACAACCGCCCAAAGAGGGACTGTCCTTCGCAAAGTGGGACAGTTGGTAACCCTATCATTGGCTCATGTCCATAGCACATATTTGTAATAGTGTATAGGCATATACTCTCCATATCCTTTGTTGATAAAGTTTGGTCATGGCGGAATGTATGATTGCTATGGTCCATGTTATACTCATATATGAACACTTCAACCGCTGTATACAGGATACCTATGGAATCCCGAACGCACAAAATTCCGACTCCCACAGTACCGGGCCTATACTCCCATACCCCACATTACTGACAGTGACAGTCTAACTCGCAAAAGTAACACAAATATGGAACATACACACGCACACACAGACACACTGCTACCCACCACATCCAAATAAACCATCCTACACTACGTATGAGCAGGTGGGCAAGCCCCCCGACACCCCCCATGTGGGTGGCTGTACCCCCACACCCCCCTACTTTAATATTCTACCCCCTAGATCACACAAACAAGACGCACAAAGCAAACCCACACCCACACATTACAGTCCCCCAGTAACACACACCACACTCAGAGCACACACTTACACACACTACAGCCCTCAGAAACACACTTACACACAGTAACCTACCTGAACCGCAACAACAGAAGCACTGACTAAATGTACCTTAACATCGGGATTTTAAACCCCACGCTTCTGGTGTTTCGATACTGTGGTCTTTCGGACTTTAAGCCTCGTGATTACGCACGTCGGTATGTCAAGCAGTCGGTATTTGGTAGGTATCCCATTTATATGCACCTCCATGGTTATGTAGATGTTGTTAACCTATCTATATATCTACATATAGATGTATGTCCCCATATATCAACATATATCTCTCTCTCTCCCTGTCTCTCTCTCTCTCTCTCTATATATATATATATATATGTTGATTTATATATAGCATACATCTTTCATTGGGTACATACCGGTTTGTCCTATTTCCACACATTCCTACCTTTTGTGTTTTAACCTGTCAGTATACACAACTGCCGTTGGTACATCTCAGGTAGCTTAGTGGTAGGTTATTGTGAAGATTGTGTACATGGCTGTGTGTTCTAATCCTGGCAGTGGTAATTTTACCTCTCAGAGCAGGCACTGGTAGTGCAAGGGTGATTAACGCACATTTCAGCAGTTGTGTGTTCCAAATGTTTATTATTCTGTGGAATACTACCTATATATGCAAGCTGTGGTTAAGGTATACTATGTAACATGTAAATCATCTCTGACTTTATTGGGATTTGAAGCTGGACTGCAGAGATTTTATGCAAATGCTGTAGCCATTACACTATTGACATTGACGTTCCTTCTGCCTATTTCCTATGTCCATGAATCCTATGTGTAAGCTTGGCTACACAACAGGCGGAGCCACCCACACCCATTGAGCTTCTCGAAATACTGACATGACACATGAATTGGGAGACTATACATTAGCATCTTAACTACATTTGGCATAGCCACTCACTGACACACTTCGGGGAAACCTTGATGTGTGACTGGCCAACAGTATATACACCCCTGGGATCATGTGTCCCAGACACATACAGCCAGGGTGTGGGGGAGCCACTCCAGTTCTACAGCTGCAAGACCTGTTGGGGAAATTGAATGCTGTTGGTTTGTCATGTTAACATGCCCTTTTGAGATCACTATGTGCCCCTATCACCCTACAGCACACCAGTCTTCTACAGCTTCCAGCAACTCTGCCTGGAATCACTTCATTGGCTCAGTTACTTCATCAATGGTGCAGGTAAAGCCACCACACTATAGCTATGCTTCTAAATGCCCTTGGGCAGATAGCCTACTACCTATCTGTGAACCTCTACAGTGCAGGCCATCTCCAACATCATATGTGATTATACAGAGTTTTCTGATCACAATATACAGTGTAGAATTCACCATGTAGTCAGACAACAGTCAGACAACAGTTAAGTACAGCAATAGCATACAGACTACTAATACATAATCACACCAAAAGCATATCTTGGAAGCTAGTGGAAATGTATAGGTTTCAGGCTTTGTATTGCTTACCAGCAGGTTACCTACAGGAAAGATGAGACACAAGCACAGATGGGATACATGCCTGCAACAATTCCATACCAACTTGCATGTGTCAACCAAAGGCTTTGGAATGCTGGCCAAGGCTATTGGCACACCCATGGTGCTGTATTTAGGCATGTCTCAGAGGTGGATCTCACCTCCATGAACTGCACAATAGCGGAACCAATGAGGGTTAGGCTACTCAACACCAGGGGTAGTACTCACAACATGCACGCACTCACAGCACACCTCAGTATGGACAACATCTATATCTGTTCTGTGACTGGGACCTGTATAAGGCTCCTGTAAGTACACCGGCACTACCAGACTACAACCCATAACACACATTTCAGCCACTGGACATGGACTGGCACAGACATGGAGGGGGTGATTCCATATTCATCGGGGATACCTACACCTTCAAGTTAGTGGGGCAGCATGATACCTCTGTGATCATCCATTTGCAGCTAACATCAGTCATGAATGCAATGCAAACTGTGAGCTGCTATAGATAACCCTCCATAACCCAGGAGCACCACTACAACTATATAGAGACAGTGGTAAACATGACAGTCCTACCAGACACCCTGTTATTGATCAATGTCGGCTACCCTACACTTTAATGGATAACCTGCTCGAGCATGCACTTCCAGGCCTAGCACTTCCTGGGATTTATCACCTCATATGGCCTGTATCAGTTGGTAGTTGGACTAACGAGAGGTGAAAACATACTAGAAGTGGTAATCACTGACATGTGCAACAGGTGCACTACAGCAGAGGTAAACTGGTCACTGTTTAGATCTGACCATGAACTATTCATTGATGATTTCTACTCCCAACCATCTCCCCCACACAAGGAACACACAGTGAATATCTTTCCTACAGTTATATCCAGAGTACTAATGACAGAGGTGGGAGGGTTTACAGCCCCCACGCTCAGGGATGACACTGCTCAAGATACAGACAGAATTACAAATGCACTCTATAAGCACCTACAAAGATGTATGGGTCATGCCATCAATGGTAAACCAGGACTAGCTACTCCTACACAAGGACACCAGTCTGCTGAACCCCTGCATTATACAGGCTATACAACAGAGATAGTACAGTAGTCCAGAACAACAGCAAATCCCAAAACATGCAGACGTCTGTGACCAGTATTAGCAAGATACTTATGTTACTCATGTAATGATCCAAGGCTGACATCCACAGGTAAATAGGCATGGATTTGGAATATGACCACAAAGGCTTCTTTGGCTATGTCAAAGATGTAAGCAGTGACACACAGATTTGCACTGTGCTGGTGCAATATTGCACTGAATATACTAACCCTACTGATACCACCAACACACTTGATGATACATTCGGAGCAAACTTCACCCCCTACTGGGCCCACTAAACAATACCCAAAATGTACAGTATCCCAGACATCTGTGACATACAGGTGGTAATGGCCCTTTCAAACGGCATGACAGAGCATCAATGGAGGCAGATGGTGTCCCAGACTGCATCCTGCAGACACTACAAGACAAAGTGGCCCCCTGCCTAAATTAGCAATTCACCATCATCCTCTACACAGGCTACATGGCCATTCACTGGCGCATGGCAACAGCTATTACACTCCACCAAGGTGGTGACATAACTGACCATAGTAACTACCACCCCATAGACCTAAGTAGCCTGATCTGCACGGCTATGGAGCGCATCCTCATGGCACACATGAACATAGATAATGGTAACCTTCAGACACTTGACCCAACCCAGGTCACCTTGACTGAGTGCAAATCGTGCCTACTGAACCAGTATGACATCTTACAGCGACCTAGACTTTAGGTGTGGGGTGTGGTAGTTCACACATACTACCTGGACCTCGCCAAGGGTTTTGACACCATTCCCCACTCAGGTATTATTTCTACACTCATCAGCCAGTACATACACCCATATATCACAGGTTGGTTTGCCAACAGGCTTACACAGAGAACCCACATGGTAAGCCTAGCAGCCTCCAGGTCCAACTCTTGACCAGTCACAACTGGTGTCCCACAGGACTCAGTCCTGGGACGCCTACTGTTTGCCATATACTTCTCAGAGGCATGGGCTAACACAGGTGGACTACAGCAGGCCATGTTTGGTGATTACTGCAGACTGGGAGCCATAACTGACATTCCAGCTGTCAGAGACGTACTTCAAGGGGGGCTCACATAGACCAACACAGGGTGTCAGAGTGATGGCCTCCAGCTAAAGGCCACATACTGCATGGTCATTCCATTTTGGGAAACTACACACACACATATTAACACATGAGTTGCAGACAGTATAATTCAGATGACATAATGGGTATGTGGGGACTACATTACATAGTGATCTCTCCATTGACAGTCATATGTGCGAAGTAGTTATGACATCCATCTATGCAGGCCATCTGATTACTTAAGGGTTCGCATCTAAACAAACTTAGGTTATTGTGCCCCTTTACTCATCAGTCATCAATCGCATCATCGAGTATGATAACCCATTTTGGATGTACCTCAGAAGACACATCTGACAGCTGGAAGGGCCATGAACGTACCTCGCATAAAGGGATAATGCCCTCAGACATGTGTCCTACGCTGCCAGACTGCATAAACTCATGCATTACTCAGTGGCATCTCATTTACTCAGGGATGATATTTGCTGGCCAACAAAGCCGTGTCCAAGTCAGGCTTAATGGATATGCTCCACCTATTGGGCATCCATGTCACAGTGAGCCACACACTGTAATGAGCTACACCTTGCCACAACCATAACTGGAAGATGCTGGAGTGACAGATTCCTGTCACGGGTACTCCCCATTATTTGGAATTACATCCCTGATTACATCATATGAAACCCCTCACTAACACTCCAGGGAATCCTTGCGGAGTGGGTGGGGAACAGTGGATACACCCCAGGGATCCCACAATTGGCTCTGTTCCACAGAGGGACAGTTAATTAATCAATGGGGTGGTGACAGCAGACACTTTGTGGCTATGCTTATGACTGGCCTTGGGCAGTTAGGCATGTACTTACCTATGTATCTATGAACCTATTCATGCAGTATGGACACATGCTGATAGCTTAATTTACTGTTCAGGTATTGACTTACCTTGTGCCAATAGCAGTTGTGTGTACAATAGTTGAGGGCTGCCTATGTAGGATGCACACACTAGACCACCTATACATGACAATTTACAGGTGGTCGTGTGTGTGTGCCATCCATGTTTGCTGTGTGTGCAAGTGGAGAAGGGTGTCAGTCCATACGTGCCTATGCTGCCAGTGTGTGCGCTATACATTCCCTCTTTGCCAAGGCATGGGCATACTGGGCACACCTCCATCTGCCTACTGGGGCTGGCACAGGGTGTTCATGGTCTGAGTCCCTCTGTGCCTGTGGGGCCCTTGACAATGGTGGTGGGTTTTGAGGGCCTTCACCATTCTGTCTCTGCTGCAGCTGTTTCTACAGGATCATATTGTGTAGCATGGCACATACTATGAAGATGTGGGCACACATGCCTGGAGAGTACTGCAAGGCTCCACCAGATATGTCCAAGCAATGGAACCATGATTTCAGCATCCCAAACATGTGCTCTGTGATGATTCTGGTTTCTGTGTGTGCCTCATTATGGCATTCTTGCATGGCTGTGTGTGCATTTCTGATGGGAGTCATCATCCACGGTTCCAGTGCATAGCCAGCATCCCCCACTGGTTGGCCATATGGGATGTCCCCCCTGGCAAATACCTGATACAGCTGTGAGGCATTCCAGATGTTGGAGTCGTGATAGCTTCCAGGGCTGCCAGCACACACATCCATGACAATGCTCTGGGCATTGCACATGACCTGGCAGTTGATGGAGAGGTATCCCTTGCAGTTTATGCAGTGCCTACCCTGCTCACCGGGTCATGTCTTGATGTGTATGTGCGTGCAGTCTATTGCACCCAGTACCTCCGGGTAGTCTGCCACACGGTGGAAGAGACTCATATTGCTGACCAATTCCTCCTGCATTTGGGGGAAGTATATGTGCTCATTGGCATGTGGTAACATGGCATCCAGGAACTGGTGGAGTACCCTGGATGGTGATGCCTGTGAGATCCCCGTGATATCCACAGTTGGTCTTTGAAAGTTACCTGTGGCTAGTAATCTCAAGCTTACACATACCTTTGTGTCCACTGGGATGGGTTCCCCTCTGTTATTTCTGGCTCTGAGGCATGGCCAGCACAGCTCAACAAGTTGCTGTATGGTGTCCCTGTCCACCCTGTAATGCTCTACTATCTCCAGATCATGTAGCCCCTGGTAGGCTACCCTGGGACTGAACACTCTTCTCCTCCTCCGGTGCCTGAGATGGTTGTCAGCATCATCCTCCACACCACCGTCAGTCTCCAACACATGCTGGTGAACCAAAGCTATGGCAGCCCCTAACATGTACATATTCAAAGTTTCCCGTCTGTGTACACCAATGGTGCAGAGTGTCTGGGAATACACAAGTGTGTGTGTGGGGCTTTCATACCTTATACTATTGTGCAATGGATGATGCTGGTGTAATTGGGTGTGTATGTGCAATTTCAGTTGCAGGGTATCTTAATTATGGGTATTACAGCAGGTACTGCTATTGTGGGGCCTTTGGTGTTGACATACGCTTGGCTGCCATGATTCATCTATTGCCCTTTTCTTCACTTTTCAACCAGATTCTCCTCCCATTGTCAGGCATGCATCCAGCTGCCTGCTTTCTCGTTTTGTACTTTCCCAACCCAGGATTGTGTTGCAAAATGTGTTATGTAGCTGATCTACTGCAAGTTTGCTTTGTTCTGCTGTGACAGTTCTCTTTTCTTTGCAGTACGGCACCTCCCCTTTCCTGTTCTGCAGGTAGCTGCTAGCAGCCTTGTTAGCTGTTGTCAATGGCCCACTGTGAGTTCCTAGGTGTTAATTACTCATTTGTACTCCAATTACCATGCTGCAGCATTTCCTTATTGTCTTCCTGTATCCTTCCTGTTTCAGCTATGGTACGTGCAGAACACAGCCGTTTACCAGGTTTTGAGTGCGTTTTCATCCACGTTCACATGCACTTTTGGTTACCTTGTGTGCTGTCAGCTAAGCAAAGCTATGGCTACTTCCACACCCCTATCCTGCGGCTTTGCTTAGCAACAGGCAACCCGGATTAGCAATGCTCCAATGTGCTTACAGCTACGGTGGCGCACCCTCTCTTGATGTCATGTTTACCTCCAGGTCACACCTCGGTGTTGTACCGCTACGCTGTGTGGTACATCCTTACCCCGGTGGGGATTTTGCAATTCAGTATTATTTGACTCATTTGCATGGCATTGACTACTAATTCCTAGTTACCACGCAGAACACTGTCACAGACCCTTAGCAACCCTTGTGCCATGGTTGTGGTGTAGCATGCGTGCCATTGACTATTATGGGGAATTCATGAATTGTGTTACATTGCAGTTTTATAACATCTAAATATATTTTCATTGTGATCCCGTTTGTGCATCGATGTACTGCGATTTTACTTTGCGTTAGTGTGGCCATGACATTAAATGTTATTTTTTATGTGTTGTGCATGTTTTTTTATGCCATTGGCTATATATTTAGCCATTGGCATATATTAACATTATAATACATAAGTTTGGTCCGTTTTCATGGCTCCGATTTTATGTTTGAAAAAATGTAAACCTTTTTTTTTGGTTTACATTTCTGCATGCTTACGCTACACCTGCACCACTTCATGAATCGCTATATACCTTCATTTGCATGCTACACTGCTGCGCATGGGGTAATTAGCATACATGCGGCGGGAGCTGCACAGCTCTGGCGTATGCTGGTAGTGTACATGGAAACAGCTTGTACCTGAATCGCTCAGAGGCCATATTTGGCGTTAGATCGCTGATGCTACTCCTGCGCCTGGCGCAAGCTTCATGAATCCCGGGGTACATCTTTATAACAATGGACATTGAATCACTGTTCACAGTGATTCCTAATGTATGGGGCATTGACAGTGTTAGAGAAATTTTGGTTACTAAACAGAACTTTTCTATGGAAAAAAGTTGAGTTAGTATGTACACTGTTAGAGATTATAATGGAAAACACTGTTTTTGTTTTTAGGGATGAGTTCTATCTTAGGTTCATAGGTTCATAGGTTCATACTAGGCTATCTGCCCTGGGGCAATTATAACCCTGTCCCGATTCTGTATGGCTTACGCCACCCCTTGATTTTAGTATACTGTGCCCTTTTTAAGGTTTAGTTTACTGTGCCTCTGTCTAATAGTGACAAGGGAGTAATCCCTGGGACAAACCTACGATCCCCCATCCACCTATCGAGATTCTTCTTGAAGAGATTCAGTGAGGTGCTTTGCCTCACATGAACTGGAATTCTATTCCAGAGTGAAGGGAGCCTCTGGGTTATGAACCTGTCCCTCCAGCAAGTTCTATTTATTTCTGTGCTGCGGTTCAAGTCCCTCGAGCGTGTGGCTCTAAGGGATTTAGATTTACCAAGGTGGAGCATGTCCATTAATTCTGGATTTGACATAGCTTTGTATGTCAGGCATAGATCGCCTTGAAGTAGGCGGTATGCAACTGAGTAGAGCTGGAGTTTTTTTAACCGAGCAGCATATGGCATCTATTTGAGACCCTTGATCCTCTTGGTGAGATACTTTTGGGGTCTTTCTAATTGCTGCAGGTGTCGGGTAAGGTACATCCCAAAAGGGGCATTGTATTCTATGATGGGCCTGATGAGGGATGAATAAAGGGGCACGATTACCTCTCTTGATCTAGATGTGAAACCATTCATGATGAGGTGGGCTATGTAGAAGGTCTTTCTAACCACTTTGGCAATATGGTTTTCAAAGGAGAGATTGCTATCAACTTGGGTCCCCAGGTCCCTAATAACTTTCTCTGTACTTAATGGGTTTCTGCCTATGTGGTAATTTGTGGGCACATTGTTTTTGCTAAAGGGTATGACTATACATGTTTTGGCATTTAGCTTTAAACCATGGTGCTGGCACCAGTTATCTGTCTCTGTGAGACCTTTTTGAAGGATGTTTGTGTCAGCTGAAGAGTTGATTATGGCGCCCAGTTTGCAGTCATCTGCGAACTTGGTGAGCCATAGTCCTCCCACGTTTGCCTGTACCTCGGAAAAGTATATACCGAACAAGAGTGGTCCCAGGACAGAACCCTGTGGGATGCCACTTGTGACCGGTTTCGAGTCGGACATGGCTCCAGCAACTCTCACTCTGTGGGTTCTGTCTTTGAGCCAGTTTGCGACCCATCTTGTGACATAGGGGTTTATATTTAAGCTGGATAGCTTATCTATGATGCCCGAGTGGGGTATTGTGTCAAATGCCTTTGCAAGGTCCAGATAGGCTGTGTGGACTACCTTCCCTTCATCTATGGCTTTGGTGACTGTTTCGAAGAAGTCAACCAGGTTCAAAAGACAGGATCTGCCCTTGACAAAGCCGAACTGGGTAGGATCTAGTGCCTGTAGGTCCCCAATGTCTTTGTTTATGAGCTCCATGATGATCCTCTCCATAGCCTTGCAGACTAAGCTAGTCAGGCTTATGGGGCAATAGTTTCCAGGGTCCGTAGAGGCTCCACCTTTGTGGAGTGGGACCACTGTTGCTGTATGCCATTCTGTGGGCACATATCCTGTAGTGAGGCTGAGATTGTATAGCTGTTTTATTTGAGGGATTAATTCCTCTTGGAGTTCATGTAGGACGCAACCTGGGATGCCATCTGGTCCCATGGAAGCAGTGTTTTTTGCTTTGGAGAGGGCAGCCTTCACCTGAGCATCAGAGATGTTTGGGAGGCAGCCCTCTGCCGGGATAGATACTTGCTCTTTTGGGGGGGGTGGAGAAGTTTGCACTGAACCTGTCTGCCAGGATATTGGCGATGTCTGTTTTCAGTGTATTTTTTGTCATTTAGAATCAACTCAGAACAAGTCTGGGAGTTGCATCCCAGGTTTCTAACATAACTGAAAAAGCCTTATGATTGTCTTTGGTGTCCTGTGCAATTTTTCTCTCGAAGCTGGCCTTGGAGGATTTTATGAGGGATCGTAATTTTTTGCTAGTACTGATCAGAGATGCCTTCCCTATTAGGGATTTTGCTCTATCATGTAGTAGCTTCCTCCTTCTGTTGTACAGTTTATTTATGGCAGGGGTCCACCAGACTGGACGCCTGCCTTTGGATGATTGGGTCTTGGTTTTGTTTGGGATAGCATGATCCATGCATTCCTGGAGATGTCCGTAGAATGCGTTTATATAGGATTCTGCAGTTTGGGCCATAGTTTCCACTGGCCCTGGGGCCTTGAAGGATTCCACTTCGGTTTTGAGAAGTGAGAAGTTCGCTTTTGAGAAGTTTTTCACTGTGGTTTTCTGGGCTGGGGGTGGGGTCGGGATGTGGACATCCAGTGAAATTAATTTATGGTCTGATCTTACCAATGAGGGATATACTTCTGGTATGGAGCATAGAGTCCCCATGTTGGTAATGATCAGGTCTAGTATGTTGTCCCCTCTTGTGGGAGTGGTGACTAGTTGTTCCATAGCATTTGAGTTTATAATTTCCAGAAACCTTTGGGCTAAGTTGCTGGGGCTTGAGTAGTGCTCCCAGTCAATATTTGGGTAGTTGAAGTCACCCAATATAATGGTGTTCGGAGAGTTCTTCGTGTTCTCCAATGTTTTCAAGAAAGTCGAGTGGGATTCCTGACTTTGAGAGGGTGGTCTGTAAGATGCTATAAACTGAAAAGCAGTCTTGCCCACTGTTAGTTGCACATGGATGGTCTCCGATACTTCGTGCAATGCCACTAACCTGGAGGTGTGGATATCCTTGATAAATATGGAAACTCCCCCTCCTTTTGTGGTTCGGTCCGGGTTTTGGGGCCGAAAAGCATGATATGAAGTATAGCCTGGTAGTGCTGGGGTGCTCTCTGGAGCCTTGAACCAGGTTTCTGTCACTGCACAGATATTGATGTTCTCCATACTGAGGAGAGCTTCGAGTGCATGCATCTTGAGGTTAAGACTTCTGGCTTTTAGCAGCATTACCCTTAGTTTTTTGTTCCTTGTGCTGTCTATGGGGGTGGGTTTGACTTTTGAGCCTTGCCTAAAAAAGGCACTATGGGGTGGCAAGAGCCTTTGCCAATATCCGAAAGCCCAGTGGTGACAGGTGCAAGCCGTCCCTAGCGAAGCAACGTGGCTTGTCGAGCATGTCATCCCAGGCTGACAGACACTGGATCCCCTTTGAATGACACCAAAATTTTAGCCAATTGTTAAAATCGATAATTTTGTCTTTGTACTGTGGCATCATTCTAGGTGAGGGTAAGATGCTGCTCAAGGTCAGGGTCATACCAGCCTGGGCTACATGATCAGAGAGCTCCTCTATGTCTCTTTTCATGTAGTCCAGGGTACGTCTCAGGTCATTCACACCAGCATGTACAATGACTGAGTCATATTTGTATTTGCTTTGGAGTGACCTGAGTGCTTGCATTATGTGGCGGATCCTAGCACCCAACAGGCAGCTCACCGTGACCTTCTCTTTATTCAACCTGGTGAGCGGGACGTCAGTGTGTCTGACAATAGAGTCACCTATTACAAGAGTATCAGGTGTGTTATTCAGCCTTAAGGGCTGTGGCTGCTTGGCACACTGACTTTGTGGGTTATGTGTTGTGCGTGTTTTGTTTTGAGGTAGCGTTTGCTTGGATGTCTGCTTTGGAGGTCTCTGTTGCTTAGGTAGATTTTTATTTAGAGCCTCCGAGTATGTTTTTGTGTATTTATGTGTTTAGTTCGCTGATGTGGTGGGACTATGTGATCTTCAGAGGGTTGGCGTGGCTATGGGCACAGCATGTGCCAATAGCTACACCAACTTGGCTTTGGCACATTGGGAAGAAGTATATGTTTTGAATAACAATGATTACTCAGGAGAGATCATTTGGTATACCCACTTTGTGGATGACATTTTTCTTTTATGTGGCAGTTCTAGTAAACTTTTGAATGATTTTCTTAGATACTTGCATTCTACAACTTCTTTCAGAGGATGAGATAAGCTATCTAAATGTGAGTATTAGTATGTCGGACTTAGGGTCACTTAAAACTGGCCTGTTTAGGAAACCTAGTAGGAAGAATAATCTCCTACATAAAAATAAATGCACCCGAGACATGTTCCTAGAAATTTTATTAGAGGACAGACCTTGAGGATGATGGGAGTGTATAATGATGATGAACACTTAATGTTGGCCTTAGGAACTTTAAAAGATGATTTTTTTGTCCAGAGGCTATTCTGAAAAGGAGATAGATGCTTGTATTTGACAGTGTCTGTCAGAGAGAGACACTAAAGGTAACCCTTATTTTTCGGGAACATCTATGCTGCTAGTAGTGATGTTCCTGCCCATTTGGATAACAGGATCAGGGTTCCACTAACATTTTCTAGTGATGTTAATACTTACTGTCAGATTAATTGGCATATATTACAGGCCTCTGAAGAACTTCTGGGAATAGTAGGTGATAGACCCTATTTTTCTTTTAAGAACAATCATCATCTTCTTTCGGCTGTTCCCACTAGGGGTCACCACAGCGGATCATCTGTTTCCATTTCTTCCTGTCCTCTGCATCTTGCTCTGTCACACCAACCATGTGCATGTCTTCTCTCACCAGAACAATATGTCTCTTAAAAGGCAGCTGTGCTATAAATCTTCAGGCCATAAGCCTATAGTTGACTCACAGAAGCACGGCACCTATCCGTGCAGAAGTTGTGCGGCATGCAAATATATTCACACAGGGTGTAACTATACTCATATAGGTATAGGAGTGTCTATTGAATGTGACCTCTATGCTGATTGGAGAATGAGAAATGTAATATACTTAAGTTACTGTAGTTACTGTTCAGTCTTCTCTATTGGGAAGACCAATCATTCACTGAGGTAGTGTATTATGGAACAATAAGGAATTCCAAAGAGAGTAATGCTTTAGCGAAACGTGATGGCTGAGGGTCCACGACATACATTTACATTTTTTGCCTTAGATATTTTGTTAGAGAGCATCAGGGCTGGTGTCCTTAAAAATAAAAATGAGGTAGCAGAACAGAAATAGATTATTCATTTTAAAGCGCATAGACTGTCTGGTAGCAATGATGCCGTGACTTCGAAGATTTTTTTTACATGCATGCAAATTACCACATTAAAACTTACTGTTGATATTTATATTTTATACATTTTTTAAATATCATGTTTATGTATGTTTTTGTATGAATGTTATGACAATCTGACAGAAAGTGCATACATGTATCTTTAAGAATGTTAATTGTTAATTGGAGTAAGCTGCTGACTTGATGGGTTGCAGTAGCTTAAATATAAATGTGTTAGGCACTGCTGTAGTCTGAAGAAGCGGTGTAATATCACGAAAGCGCTCACTCTCTATTTTAATAAAATTTGTGGCCTGTGCTGTACGGCTCGATATTTTATTTTATTTTGTCAAAACCAATTTTTCTAGCAACTTTCTGAGTTTATAAAGCAGTATATAAAATCTCTCTCTGTTTTGGAACCTTTGTCCCCCACTATTTGTAGATTAGTCTAGATTTCTTGTGCTAAGAGGTTGAGTGGTATGACCATAACTCTCAATCTCTTAGAGCAAGAAATCTGAACAAAGGTATAAATGTTGGGGGGACAAAGGCTCAAAACTAGGGACAATTTTTAAATATTGCTCTTCCAAACTTAGAAAGTTGAAAGACTAACAGGTTCTACCTTAGCATAAATTTTCTGAAGGGTATGAAGTATGAAACTTGAATATCTGTCATTTTCTGACTTCAATATTTAATGAATTGCCAATAATTTGCCAGAAAACCACAATTTTATGAAAAAGTTGATCAAAAAATATGAGGCAAAAATCTGGACATTCTGTCAAAATCTGTACAGTTGAGCAGAATGGCTCATATGACTGTATGACCTTGAACAAGTCACTTACTAAGACAGCCCATTGGGACAATTGGCCTAGGTTCGTCCTCAGTGGTATCCTGGACCACATTTAATCAATGTTTTAAATACAGCAGACAGTACATTTCCATGCAAAATAAATCTGGTCTTGTTTCACATTCTTATTTAGGATTACTTTAATGCCTCGAATCAAAGTCTGTTCTATGTATAGCAAGCTACAGAATCTAACATGGAAATATTCCTATATTCCATTGTTTTACTGCACAGGGACTGAAAAAAATGATAAATTAAACTTTGCTCATATCTCAGGTTTATGTTTACATACCTCTCAACTGTTCAAATTTTCGCATTACGCCCAGATTTTTGCCTCACATTTGTTTGCCCCTCATAAAATGTGCGTGCGTTTTTTTGGCAAATCACTGAGGACTGAAGACAATAAATAATGATAAAGATTTGAGTTTCAGACTTTATATACTTCAAAAAATGCATGCTTACACGAAACGTTTTATTCTAGCAACTTTCTAGGTTTATTAGAACAATATTTTAAATCTGACCATGTTTTAGAGCCATTGTCTGCTATTATTTTAAAGTTTTGTCCAGATTTTTCACACTAAGAGGTTGAGAGGTATGGCAACCGTGAGCAGTCCATGACAAGAGCATCTCTCAAGTCCTCCCAAGTTTTGGTTGCACTTCGACATTACAAGTTCTGGAAGCACCCCCCTCCCAAAAAAGCACCACTGCAGATACTGATATATATATGTAGACAGATTTTAGTTATGTCAAGTTATTTTTACTTTATTATATTTATTTATATATCTGTATTAGGTCCAATACATGTTTTACAAAGTTAATGTTTATTATATAATTGCCGATATTTTGCCTACTGTTTCTTAATAAACTGTAAAAATGAATCAGAAATATCAGACTGAAACACTTCGACGCACTCCCGTCATGGAAAAATAAAATTCATAATAATGTGGAAATGCATGGGCGCTAAATATCCTTGATGGACACAACACCTTACATTTATTGGGGTCAGGAAAAAAAAACATTTTCTGGAACGTTTCATCTTAGTGAAAATCATGTCTGTGGAATTGAGCATCATCTTGCTATCTAACTCACTTGCTGCTATAAACTAAAGAACGACTGTATAAATTGTATAGATGTGTCGTTTAATTTATATTTCCAATCATTTTCCCCAGCTGAATTCTACTCCAGCAGTTGCAATGTCACTTCAAAAGTAACCGGCGCATCTGGAAGTCTGAGGACACTGAGGAGGGGAGGGAATAAGGGAGGGATGGCGATAGTAAAGAAAAAGCAGACGTTCCTTTCTCGTCCTCTGTCCAGAATTAGAGTGGGATTAGACCCTCAGCAAACATCTCTAAGAGCTGCGAAGCCAGACCATGTGGTTAGACTATATTCTGCATAATTACTTCCTATTCCATTATGCTGACCTCAAGTGCAAGAATGGAGTCAAGAGGTCAGCAACGGTGGCAACAGGAGGACGCTCCAGAAGCTGCAGAACTCTGTGCATAGTAATCCTAGTGCAGCAATGCATTGCATTATTCATTTTTAAAGTAGGATTTACGCTTGCACATCCCCAGTGTTTGGATTACAGACCCCCCTTTCAGCCAGCCCATCACCTGGAATTTTGCTCTCAATATGAAACTTTCGGCTGCTGCGACCAGGGTACTGACAACAGCATTGCTGAGCGATATTGGGACATCATGGACTACCTTGACCTGCAAGGGCATGAACTTTGTGGAGGATTCATCAAGGACATTCTTTGTCAGGTAGCATGGGTGGACTGTGTGGGTGGAGGGTCTGTGGTGGTGCAGTACAGATGTTGCAGACGCAGTAACTGTGATATTTTATCTTAGTGCTCAGTGATGTGTGTGTGTGTGTGTGTGTGTGTGTGTGTGTGTATATATATATATATATATATATATATATATGTGTGTGTGTGTGTACACACACACACACACACATATATATATATATATATATATATATATATATATATGTACATACCGCGCGTGGACCCGCTACACATACATATCACACATATATGGCTGTATATAGACACATATATATTAAAAAACACCTGAAGTGTTTTCACTTTGGGGAATTATGGAGTTTAACACATCCCTTAAAACGAACTATTTTTTTTGTTTAGTTTTTGGCCAGTGTTCTCAATTAGAAGTACATTCTTTATTCTAAGTGGACTGTGCTTTACTGCGCTTACTTCACGTATTACTTCTCCCAGCACTGAGGGAGCTCCTAAGTTTTAACGTTTGTACCGTTTGTTTTATATTTTCAATAATAAACACGCATTAATCCTAATAATGATTTGTTGGCTTGGGGTTGTAGGTTGTAGGGTTTGCCACTCTGCCTTAGAAACTTTGAGAAAAGGTACGCTGTAAACAGGTTTGTGTTGCAGCATGCAACACAGTAGGAGCGTCACTCAGCCTAACTACCCCCAAAGTACTACAGTAAATATTGGGCTGAGTAACGTTTTCAAAGATGTTAGTGTTACCGGACAACTCCTTAGAAATAGGTAAAAAGTTCTGCCACTGTGTTCATTCTGACCATATATATTTTTTGTTGTTACAATAATTACTATTAATCTGTGGACTTCACGTTACACTAGGATAATAATATCGCTACATTTGAAATGTTTGCATATTTAACTCACGGTTTCACAAATCTGGTTCCAGTCTGTTTTTTTTTTATCCTGAATATCATAACTGTAATGCATAAATGTGTTTGCTTGTGTGTAGGTAGCCGTGTTTTGTTGTCTTGTTGGCCGGGTGTATCTAGCAATGCTTGCGGCTTATTTTCAGGGGAAGACCCACTACTGTATTTATATTGAGTAGAAGAAATTTGGCAAGGGTACACCACCTGAGCTACAACCATCTTGATTAGATGACATTTCGTCTCATTCAGAGTTGTAACAGTGTTCTTGCCCAGTGTTGTCGGTGGAAGCGGTGAAACAGACACTAGACAAACATACACAGACATTTTAGTTTGTTATTGCTGGTGGAATGTTTTGAAGACCTGTGGTAACGAAAACACAGAAGACAAGCACTTTTGAAGTACGCTCTGCCTCCACAGTTTCTGAGAAATGGGGGCAGGGACCAGGCGCCTGCAATGTGGATAGGAAAGAAAAAAAGTATTTTGCACTAGCTGATGGTTAGCTGGTTATGAAATGGTTTATTTTGCTGTGGTTCTAGAGTAGCACTCCGATTTGAAGAATGGAGAATGTAAAATACGATACACCTCTGTTAAAAAAAAATTAGAAAGTAGAATCTGTCAACAATTCTATGAAAATAAATGTCAACAGATGTGCAAGTCCTACCTAGAGCACTATTGCTTATTGTGTTTGCAGATCATTAAATAGCTTCTGTTAACAGTTCTGCTTCTTTGTAATTAACAAATTTTACTCCAGACTTTGATTTTTCAATGAGTGCAAGAGTGCTACAGCAAATACTAGTTGATATTTTCATGAATCCCCCCATGTTAATGTTCACCTTATTTCTAGGACCTATGTCTTGATATTCAGAAGCTAGGAAAATAAATGCCTTGTAACTGCTACAATATGAAATTGTTGACAGAGTAGGATGCTGAAATCTCAAAAACCATCAACTTACCCAAACACAGAGACATCCCATCATGGTATTACAAACTCAAAATATTTGTAGAAATTAAAAAGGGAGAGAAATAATTTGACTCCCAGAAAACAAACTTGTTTAATGACTTCTCAACTACTATTTGTGGTGACTTAAAATTGTATAGCTCATCAGATGAGGACTTGAAAGTAGAACTGCAAATGGTTAAAACTTTCTCAGATGATATAAGAATGATATTTGGTCTTGATAAATGTGCAGAAGCAATGCTTAAAGCAGGAAAGCTGCAGCACCAAGAAAATATCATTTTGGCACAGGAATGCGATATAAAGGAACATGAGCAGGAGGGAGCGTATACTTATTTGGGAAATGATGAAGAATTTGCAATAAAACATGAACAAATGAGAATAAAATTGAGTAAGGAATACTTTAGAAGAATAAATACTGAAAACTGCTTTGACATCCAGGAATAAAGTTCAAGCTGTCAAGCTATAAACCGATTTACTCTTCCTGTTTTAACTTACAGTTTTGGGGTGACTGGCCTCAATAGGTATTTAATCAGTTGGAGAGGAAAACAAGAAAAGTGCTTCTTGGTTATTAAATAATAAATAAAAATCAGTGTATGTCAAGATTATATATTCTTCGTTCTGAAGGAGGTATGGGCCTCCTCAAAATTGATTACATGTATAGATCTGCAGTCCTGGGACTGCATACATATTTTGACCTCACCAGATCCAAACATAGCGAAAGTTTTAAAACACAAGGAGGACAAGTCTAAGATGAGTTCACTGCTTAGTCTGACTCTAACAGAAGAATACTGATGTTGAGGTGGAATGAAAATTAAACTAGAAGTAGACAAAAATTAGGCAGTAACTGAATGTGTCAAAAACAAAGAAAGAAGATAAGGAGAAGGAAGGAAAGAAAGAAGATAAGGAGAAGGAAGGAAATGTGGAAGAGACATAAATATTGTAGCAAGTATAGAGATCTCCTGGAACAACCTCATGTTGATCAGGATTTGACACAGGAATTATTAAGGAGAGATGAACTGAAACTAAAATGTTGTTGTTGTGTCTTTCGGGGTTGTCACAGCAGAACTCCGGTCTGCTAATGAGTGGTAGTTGATTTTTACGTGCCAGGTTATCAGCCCTGACGCACAACCTTCAACGAAGGTACGCCCATTCACGCATGTCTCCACGCAGAAGACGCTCTAGCTGAGAATCGAACCGGACAGCATCTTACTATGAGGCAACAATGCTACCGCAGCACCACCACTGCGGATTGAACTGAAACTAAAATATGAAAGGTTAATAATGAAAGGTTAATAAAGGCAACCTAGAATAGTGGACTATGTACAGATTAGTTTAGAAAGTCAGTTGAACATGTGGGAGAAACAAAGAAATGCAGGTTCTGTAAAAAAAAAAACACAGAAAACAGTCACACATCTTATTGCTGGGTATGATGCATTCATGGCAGATGGCCTACTCATGACACAATAATGTGGCAAGACTGTTGCATTGGGATTGTACAAACACTACAATACTGAAGTAGTTGAAAAGCATTGGAAACGTGAACCACAAAGCATTGCAGAAAATGATGAAGCTCGTATCGTGGGATCACCCATTACCAACAGATCAAAAAATAGATGCAAGAAAACTAGGTATAGTAGTTCAGGAAAAAGACAAAATTAGTACTGATCATTGAATTTGCTACACCCAATGATTACAGTGTCTTACATACAGAGAAACGTAAAGTTGTAAAATGCCAGGATTTGCAGACAGAAATGAGAGCAATTTGGAAGAAAGGTACCCACACTGTTCCAATAGTAGTAGGAGCAATAAGTCTAACCTAAAGGAATTTGCAGTCATATTTAGATATGTTACTGGTATGTGCAACTCTGTATGAATTACAGAAGCAGTCAGTTCTGGGCACATTGCTGGTGCTGCAAAGAGCACTTTTGGCTAACATCAAAAAATGAAACAATGTTAATTTCATGAACTTTAATCCTACTGTGATTTAGGAATGGGGGTCCATTCCAGTCATGGTATTAGAAACCCACAAGACTGAACAATTCTGAACTATATCTAAAAAGAAAGGAAATCTGGTCCTAAAATTTTCGATGACTTAGACTCTGCATTTCCAGAAGCAACAAATATTTTTGAAAAGATTTAATCTACTTCAAAAGCTTCAACTCTCAGAATTCTCACAGAGAGCTGAAAGCAGCTAGTCTAACCTTTGACCTAGATATCTTTCCACCAAAAATGTTAAGAGACAATCTGGGATGTGGGGCTGTCTATGATTTTGAGGTATCCATGAGCTACAAAGCAGCTCTCAGAGAAAAAGAATTCTCTGGCTGAAAGCAAAAAACCTCACCCTCACCTTCACTATAACAACAGATACAGATTATCACAGAATGCAGAATGTAATAAAAATAATAATCTACAAAAACCTAATTCTATAACATATACATTATTATAACTCATTTAGCATAAATATTTGATAATAATATATAATTTTACTGTCATATATTGGAATTAATTGCAGTATGATATATTTTTAAGCAGTAGTTGTTTATGTTTGTAAAATTGTTGTGCATTGTGTTGTTTGCTGTTAGATATTTTGTGTGAAAAGCAGACAATAGATGGTGCTCAACAGCATACAACTCAGTGATACATATATATACATATCAGTGAGTGTGTGTATGTATGTGTGTGTGTGTGTGTGTGTGTGTGTGTGTGTGTGTGTGTGTGTGTCTGTGTGTGTGTGTGTGTGTGTGTGTGTGTGTGTGTGTGTGTGTGTGTGTGTGTTTGTGTGTGTGTATGTGCATGTGTATGTGTGTGTGTGTGTGTGTGTGTGTGTGTGTGTATGTGTGTGTGTGTGTATGCATGTGTATATATATATATATATATATATATATATATATATATATATATATATATTGTGTGTATATGTATGTATATATCAATGTGTGTATATATATATATATATATATATATATATATATATGTGTGTGTGTGTGTGTGTGTGTGTGTGTGTGTGTGTGTGTGTGTGTGCATGTGTGTGTATGTAGATATGTATATAAATGTTTCTGAGATTTATTCTATATGAGTATTTTTATTAATATTTTATTTGATTACAAATAAATATTCTATTTTGAATAAATGAGTTTAGTAAAATGCTCAATTTTTTTAATTCAAGTTTTTTTTTTTTTTCTGTTAATATGTGTTACATGAATCTAAATAGATGCATCCTGATATAAATAATGTCTGAAATTTTTTCTCTCCTCTTGATTTCTAACATCAAGATTATTTCTTTTTCTCTCCTCTTGATTTCTGTTTTTATTAAGATGATTTATATAAGTTTTAGAACAGTAAAAAATATATTACATGGAAATATAATGTAAGTATTAACAGAATAAAAAGGTTTATGTTAGTTTTTTTGATGCTGTTTTACCACTGAAAACTATTAAAATTGCTAGACAATTGAACTGAAAACTTCAGTAACTTCAGTTAAATATATAAAGGGTTAAATTGATAAGGTGATTGGGTGGTAAATACTACTTTAGGGTGAGGGTACTAAGGCTGGTGGATGGTACTAATCTATACTGGGGTTGCCCTAATTCATGGATTTGTATATAGTTTTGACATCCACAATATATTTTGTTGATTTTGTTATCACTATATAGTTTTGACATCCATCACATATGAAATCATTCATCAAATACAAAAAAAATCGAATCCTATCACAATACGAGGAGATTCAATAAATACAGCTATATTTAAAGGTGATTATAAGATTTGATTGTAACATTCTTAATCTTGTTATTTATTATTTGAAATATAAGATTCTTAAGTTTTAAAAATGCCAAATGACATCTTTTAAAGGAAAGGTTTTTAACATTAATGGATTGAAATAACCATGTAAAAGAACAAGCCTAATAAGATAAATTAATTTCTATAAAGGCCAACTTAATTCTTACAACAAGGAAACCTTTCACCCATTTGAAAAAAAACTAAGCAAACTATTACAAACAAGTATGTTTTATTGGTTAGTTCAGAGAATTATCAAGAAAACATATGAATTAAAAGTTTTTATGGAATAAAAGTAATGGGATTAATACAAGGATGAAGTATTATCAAGGATGACAAAGGAATATTTTGTACGGTTAATTTACAAATTATTACCTAGAAACACTTTAATTAATGTATATTATCATCCTGATATGGTCTTATTATTTTACATCATCATCTTGATAAGGAAATATCATTTTACTAATGAGATATTATAAAGGAAAATGCTCTTTCTAATCATTTACATGAAAGTGATACTAAGATAGATTCAAATCATTACCATAATAATTAATCTATGAATAAAGAATTTGCTAATTCTTATCATTTGGTTTAAATAATAATCAGATCTAAAAGATTTATTATATATCATAATTCAATTGAAGAATATATACTTTCAGAAGTAAAATTTTTTTACACATAAATAACACTCACAAGAGTCTCCATTTATTTATGGGATGCCTTAAATAAAATCATATATATATGGACACAGAGGAAGATATAATAATAATAATAGGGAAATCTTGGGATAAGGAATTGTTGAATTTTAAAGTCTTATAAACATATAATAAAAATAATAAATTAATAATAAGAAAATATTATGGACAAAGAAAGAAATAAACAAAATAAATGAAAATATAAAATTTTAAAATAACTATAAAAAAATAAAGGAAGAAATACAAGTTTTTTTTTTAAAGTTCAATAAGCCTCAATAAACATATACTTAAAAAATAAAACAAAAAAAAAGGATAATAAAAAAAATATCAAAAGAAAATATTTTTCTAAGGAAAAGAAGAATGTTTCTAGTATACTACCAATAAATACTAGATGAATTTATCAATTTCTTAACAAAAATTAACCATAATAATATAAACACAAACCTAAAGATAGAAGATAAAAGGGAATATATAACAACAAATATAAATAAAAGACAAAACATTGGATTAAAAACTATTGGACAAAAGTTATTTACAAATAAAAAGTTATTACAATCAAAATAAGCACCAAATCAAACAAGTTAATCGTAATGATGGTATTAAATCCTTATATAAATAAAACTTAAATAAAAATACATTTTTTACTTCATATCGGCCCATCTCATTACTTAATGATTATAAAATGTGTTTATTATGAGTATCTTTGCTGATAGAAGACAATCATTCACATTCATTATATAGATCAGACAGACTTTCATTCATGTAAATACTTTTGATAATGATAATATAAGAGAATTAATAACAGATTTAGATTTTAGAAAAAATAAAAAACACTTATTATATTTATATAAGTTTTGTTTTGATTTCAGTTCAGTATTTGAGAAGTTGGGACTAAAACTATACATTATTCTTAGAGAAGTACTGTCTTCAGAATTATTAATCTAAAGAGCAATTATACAATTGAGCAAAGGATTAAAGTTTATATTACATAAGGAAAAATACCAACACAAAAAATAAAGGTACAAAATGGTACCAATCTTAATCACTTTCACTATTATTTTATTTAGTAATGGAGACTTTGTACTTGCATAGAAGACACAGAGGCACTGACATAGGATTTACAGGTTTTACATAGAGGGAAAATACAAATCTTGCAGATGATGTTCTAACAGAATCAACTTGTTCTCTAAATTATCTAGTACAGTACGGTTTTATAAAGTCTCTATGATTAAAATGTATTAAATTTTTAATATTAAATGAAGAAAAACAAAATAAAGAAAAAATATAAATACTAAATAATATTATTCGAATTTTTGATAATATAGTGATTTTACTAAATTCTATCTAATATTATTAAATTTAAATACTATTATATAATTATTACAATATTTATATATATAATATTTATAATACCTGTTTTTATAATATATAAAAATATTTTTAATACCTGGAATAATATGTTTTTTACTTAGGAGGAGAGGAGAGACTATTACTTAATAATATATAATTATTCCCACAATATTTATACTTAATACAATCAATAATACTTCAATTTATACAAAAATAATTATAGAGAAACTGATCACAAAAATAAATAACTTATGTAGGATTACCTATAGGTAACTTATTTTTATAAAAGCTAGTAACTAATAGTTGGTCTTTTTATTTATTTCTTTTTATTAATTTTAAGATATTAATTATTATAAAATATTTGTTTATATTATTTATAATACAATGTCACAAAATATGTCAATTGATGGAAATATTATTGAGCTTATTAGTATACACAATTACTAATCTAATTAAAAACTACATAAAATACACCACTAAATAACCCAAGTTATGGTTGTTAAAGGAATTTTGTACTTCACCTATTACACCTAAACATATGGTTTTTATTACCATTTAATATTTATTATTGTAATGTATTTTTATATTCATGCACCATAGGGATGGGAATGAAGAACTCATTTTATAATTATAATGTATACTCAGGGTATGCTTTTTGTCATCTACTTCTGGAACTCTAATAAATCTAGATTTCTTAAAACAAAAATTATATCAGAGAATATGATATAATAAAGTTAAAAATCTATATTTCTTTCAAACAAAGATTTGATCTAAGAGAAGAAACTTATTTAAGGTAGAATAATCTATTCAACATCTCTTTAGTAAAAGATATTTAATGTCTATAATGTTTAAAAATGTGATTCCAATCTACTGATTGATTGATTGATTACATTTACACAACATACAGCTTCTGATAAAGAGGTAAAACTTTCATACATACGTAAACTTATCACACAAGAAACTTTTTACAGTGTAGATTCATACTGGATGATTATATTCTGCTTCTAGAGGACCCACCAAATCAACAAGATAAATAATATATATATTAGAGATCTCTTTATAGAACTCCTTCTTCCATTGTCTGGAGACTTATACATGGAAATTTTTTAAGAGATTTCTTTATACACGATGAATGAAATAAATAATAAATATATAAAGATAATCTATGTAGATGTATAATAAGTCAATTAATGGGCTCTAGGCTCATATGTTTATGACTAATTTTAAGAATAATGTCAATATTACAATTTTGCAATTTTTTTTACAGATTTTTTCAATATTTCTATTATTTAAGGTTCTTATATTCTTACCTTGTACCTCAAAATAAAAAGGTTAAGCTTTAAAAGGTTAAGCTTCCTCTTCATGTATTTAAAAAATGGTGGGCTAGAAAATAAATAATGATATTGGATTTCAGATCACCCTATTTAAAATGTTAAAAATATAAATTTTGTTATAGAAATAAATATTATTAATTGTATTAAACAATTTTAAACATCTTAAAAAAAAATTTAATTTATTTAATTTTATTGTTTGAAAATTTTATTAATTTCAAATTTATAATTTTAATTTCAATAGCATTGTAATTAATTTTTATTTTGTAAATACTTGTTTTAATTGTGTTGATAATTCTCTTATTTATTTTGTTGAATATTATAATTGAAAAAAAAAAAAAAAAAAAAAAAAAAAGAAACCCACAAGACTTGGCAGAAAATTAAACAAAGACAAATAAGGTTTTAATTCCACATGGAAGCTTCTTTGGGTTATACTGAGCAATGTCATCAAGAACAATTATGTACTTTGCAACACGTCTTGCAGTCAGTTAATAAAACACCCAAGTCATTAATTGACAGTAAAAAAAAAACACCCAACATGTAAAATAATTTACTTGTGTAGTAAACAAAAATGCTATTCTGAATATGTAGTATTTTCAGATGCTGTTTTCTTTGTTTATATATTTTATTGATTGCAACGACAACTATATAACAACTATAACAAGTTTTTTTTCCAGTTTTGTTCCCTTTGCTTCATCCCACAGCATCCTACTCCAGTCCCCTTTTCTGGTTTCATAGGTTCATAGGTTGGTACGAGGCTATCGGCCCTAGGGCCTATACAAGCCTAGCCACAACAATTCCCTGGCTATTTCTTCCCACACAGTTTACTTCCCTGGACCCCTGTCTAGCAGGGCGACTGACGTGATCCCTGGGGTGAATTTCCTTTCTACCATCCAATAGTCAAGGTTCCTTTTGAAGAGGGCCAAAGAGACGCTCTGCTTGACATGTATGGGCAGTCTATTCCAGAGTCTGGGGAGTCTCTGGGTCAAGAACCTATCCCTCCAGCATGTTTTGTTTATTGTGATGACAAGGTTTAGATCCCTGGAGCGTGTGGCTCTGAGGGATTGGGATTTCTTTAAGTGTAGCATGTCCAACAGCTCTGGGTTTGACATGGCCTTGTATGTTAAGCAGAGATCGCCTCTGAGTAGACAGTATGCAACAGAGTATAGCTGGAGTTTTTTAAGGCGGTCAGCGTAGGGCATCTGCTTTAGGCCTGTGATTCTTTTAGTGAGGTATTTCTGCGGCCTTTCCAGTTGTTGCAGATGTGTTTTGATACATACCAAATGGGGCATTGTATTCCATAATGGGTCTAATGGGGGATGAGTACAGTGGGACAATGACCTCCTTTTTCCTGGATGAAAAGCCCTTAGTGATGAGGTGTGCCATATAGAAGGATTTCCAGACTGTTGTGGTGATGTGGTTATCGAAGGTGAGACCACTGTCCACCTGTGTCCCTAATTCTCTTATCACACTTTCGGTGTTTAGTGTACTGCCACCTATGTGGTAATTCATGGGTACATGTTTTTTCCCAAAGGGGATAACTATACATTTCTTGGCATTGAGTTTGAGCCCATGGCTCTGGCACCAAGCATCTGTTTCTGTAAGGCCCTTTTGTAGAGTATCAACATCATTTGGGGATTCAATAATGGCTCCCAGTTTGCAGTCATCTGCGAACTTTGTTAGCCAGAGTCCCTTAGTGTTGGCCTGTACTTCAGAGAAGTAGATGCCAATCAAGAGTGGTCCCAGGACCGAACCCTGAGGTACTCCACTTGTCACTTGTCTGGAGCTGGATTTGGAGTCAGCTACTTTTACAGTGTGGGTTCTGTCAGTAAGCCACTTGGCAACCCATCAAGTGACATAGGGATTAATGCCCAGCTTAGTAAGTCTATCTATGATTCCAGAGTGGGGGATGGTGTCAAAGGCCTTGGCGAGGTCCAGATAGGGTGTGTGGACCACCTTACCCTTGTCCACAGCTCTGGAGACTGATTTGAAGAAGTCAGTTAGGTTCAGGAGACAAGATCGGCCCTTCACAAATCCAAACTGGATGGGGTCCAGTGTCTGAAGGTTGCCAATGTCTTTGTTTATAAGTTCCACGATAATATGTTCCATTGCCTTGCAGATCAGGCTCATCAGACTGATGGGGCGGTAGTTCCCGGGATCCAAGGTGGATTCCCCCTTGTGGAGTGGGATAACTGTAGCTTTGCACCACTCAGTGGGCACGAAGCCTGAGGTGAGGCTATGATTAAACATGACACTTAGGTGAGGTGCCAGTTCATTTTGTAGTTCATATAATACACAGCCCGGGATGTCATCTGGGCCCATGAATGTTGTATTCTTAGCTTTGGAGAGTGCGTTTTTTACCTGTTTGGCCGTTATTACAGGAATTTGGCAATCTTCTGGTATTGAGATGGGCCGTTTAGGGGGTGAGGGGGAGTGAAGTTGGCACTGAATTGATCTGCCAGGATATTGGCAATATCCTTGGGATCAGTATATTTAATGCCATTCTGTTGTAGCTCAGACCAGATCTGAGCGTTGCCATTTAGATTCTTGACATAGTTATAGAATGCCTTGTGGTTGTCTTTGGAATCTTTGGCACGGTCTTCCAGCCTTCAACACATCCTTGGTCTTTCTGCATAAGCATTGGGGCTGGTGTGGAGCCTATGGCTATTCTAGGGTGTCTGGCCATTGTTAGGAGATTTTTGTTATGTATGCCCTACTCCATTTTTCCGCTTCCATTTGGTCTGTTGGTTCTTTCCAAAGGGTGGGCATACTGATGTATCGTCCCACCTCTGTGGCAGCTCAGTCATTGCCTCCACTTTTCCCACTTTGGATTATGCCTCCTTCTTCACACATTTTTGGCCTCAACCAGGGACCTTGTAGGGAAATGCCTTGGACTGCCTTCCTCTGGGATGGTAACACTCATCCCTCCCCTGATGCTCCATCATTTTCCAAAGCCTCTAATGGAACCTAGGTCTGCTGGGGCATTGCCAAGGCTTTATCCCTGTATGTACTGGAGTGGCTACATAACAAATAGCAAATATCAGAACAGAAACATATATGGGTGTCTGTCGTGGTGCTGAATGGCAATTTACTTGACAGTGTGTTCAAGTAGGGAAATAGCATGAATGTACCCATTGTCGACTGCATTAGTTTTTTTAAAAGCAGGAAAACTGAATCATTGTTAAGCATACCCGTGCCAGTGTATAAGAAGAAAGGGGACATCCACAACTGTGGGTTGTACAGAGGTATCAAACTCCTGTCACATTGCATGAAAGTTCTGGAAAGGGTGATTGATAAATGGATACACAGAGCAGCAGAATGTAAGATGGGAGATGAGCAGTTTGGATTCAGATCAGGATGCAGCACAATTGACCCGATGTTTGCAGTGAAACAGATACTTGAGAAGAAGCTAGAGATGAGGAGAGAGTACAACTGGTCATTCCTAGACTTGGAGAAAGCATATGACAAGGTCCCAAAAAAGCTGATCTGGGCACTGGCAGTACTGCTGTGGTTTGAAGTCCCAGAAACCTTCATAGAATTAGTGCAGCCTATGTACAAGGACCCATTGACTCAAGTACGAACAGTGTTTGGCCTCACAGAGGGGTTCCCAGTGGGAGTGGGTGTACACCAGGGTTCAGCTCTGAGCCCATTGCTGTTCGTACTGGTGAAACATTAACATTAACATACATTAGCAAACAGGTTGGAGGGGACAGATCAACAAAGTTGTTGTATGCAGATGATGTGGCATTACAGGCAGACTCTGAGCTAGAACTTCAGCAAAGGATAGGAGAATGGAATGCAAAACTGAAGGCACATGGGATTAAACTAAGCACATATAAGATAGTGGTAATGGCAGCAAACTGGGGAAATCAGAAGCTGAGAATAGAGATAGGGAAGATAGTGGAACAGGTAAACAGCTTCAGGTATCTGGGAGGGGTGGTTAAGGAGAATAGAAATATAAATGAAGAGGCCAAAGCTAGAATGAGAGGGGCTGCAGTCAGCTGGCACAGAGTGTCAGGTGTAGTCTATGACAGAAGAATGCTAAAGAAGCTGAAAAATAAGGTGTACAAGACAGTGGTGCAACCAGCACTGCTGTATAGTACAGAAACCTGGGTAGTAAAGGCAGAACAGTTGAAGAAGCTAGAAGTGATGGAAATGAAGTGCCTGAGATGGATGGTAGGATGCACACTGTGGGACAGACAAAGAAATGAGGACATAAGAGCAGAAGCCAAAGTAGCTTCAGTTGCAGAAAAGATTAAAGAGAACAGGTTACGGTGGTTTGGACACATGTGTAGAAAAGCAGCAGACAATCTGGTGAGGAAGATTTGGGACAAACAGGAAGAAGGTAGGAGGAAGTGAGGACATCCAACAAAGAGGTGGATGGATTGTGTGAAAGAAGATCTGTGACAGTCAGGCATGAGTGTTGAAGAAGGCAGGAGTGTGGCACTGAATTGAGAGAGTTAGCAACAGTTAACACGATACCCCGACCCCATGTAGAAAAAAATGGGAAAAAGGGGGCTGATGATGATGATGATGACTGAATCATTCTGTTTACTGTAAGGGAGATTGGGGAACGCGTATGTGAGTGTTTGTGGGGAATGGGTTAGAATGTGGGTAGTTAAGTGGATAGATTTTCTGGTGGTTATATGTGTTTGTTGGTGTGTCGAATGGCAATTTGTTTGCCATTGTGTTCATGAATTGCAAAGTGGCAACATTGATTAATTGCATTTCGATGCTTGTGCACTTTGCTGGAGTGTGTATTCGAAGGATAGGGCTAGAGTAAAGGCTAGTAAAGAGATAGAGCCTGTGGTGTGTGTATCTGTAAATGTTTTGCAGTGTGTGAGTGAATGTGTTGAACGACAGGTTGCTTGGCAAAGTGTTCATGAATGTTTTGGGATTTGTGTGCATGAGGGTTTGTGGGTTAGGGTTAGAGTAAGGGCTAGGTTAGGGGATAGATTTAGTATTATGAGTGCATGATGTTGTGTCGGTTTGTTTCGGTTTGTGTAGTGGTACCATTAGGGAAAGGGGTTTTCATAAGTTAATTTGTAAGGTTAAGGGCAGGGTTAGTGTTAGAATGCATGAGTAAGGTGAGGCAGGGGATATCCTTACTCATGTGTGCTAATCCTCACCTTGCCTGTAACTTTACACATTAACTTATAAAAACTGCTTTCCCTAACAGTAGCACTCTTTAGACAAATTTGGTCTGAAGTTACTGTTAGGGTTTAATGATTGGAAAAGTAAACAATTTGTTTTCCTTTTTGATCATATGAATGTTCATTTTTTTTCTGGTAAGTTTGTTTATGAAGTGCCAACGTTGATTAATTGTGTTTCGATGCTTGTAAACTTTGATGAAGTGTTATGTAATCACGTATATGTGACTAGCAATTGTACAATTATGTATCAAGCATCTAACACTTAACTGTTACACTGTAACAACACAACAACATTAACAAGGTATTTTTAGTAAAGAGGAAACTTTAAAAGTACAAAATAAAAATCAAATGTTTCCATTTCCATAAGCTGTACTTATGGTGTGTGTGTCTAATATATATATATATATAGAGAGATATATATATATATATATATATATATATATATAGATAGATATATATATATATATATGGATCCCCTACACAATGCCGACATTCCAGAATGCTGACACCATATGATCGACATTCAGAATGCTGACATTGTGAGAGGTCTATAGAAAAGGAAAATAAAATTTCCTTTCAACTGTTAGCAGGGGGGCTATGCCCCCCTGCCCCCCCACACCCCATAACTTTAATATACCAACTCCGAGATCACACTACAGTGCAGGAATGGAAATCTTTCCATTCTGCACTATAGTGAGATGCCAGTTCTGCATTGTCGGCATTCTGAATGTCGACCATATGGTGTCGGCCATATGGTTGTCGGCATTCTGGAATGTCGGCAAACTGAAGGGGACCCATATATATATATCTATATCTATATATATATATATATATATATATATATATATATATATATATATATATATATATATATATATATATATGTGTGTGTGTGTGTGTCTACTTCACTTACCCGAACATCCACATCACTGACTTTCACTTTACCAAGATGAATACACCGACAAACCAGAAGACCGACATCCAGAACACTGACATTCCACTTGAGGTAAATAACCACTTGGCCATCCTGTTGAATTTTGCCCCTTACCCCCGCAGTAGTGCGATCTCAGAGTTGGTGTATTTAGTTAGTGGGGTGTGGGGGGCAAAGCTGCCCCAATAATACTCCTACTTATTTAAAATTTTGTTCCTAGACTTTAAGAAGAATCCTACCTATATAGCTGAAATGTACTTGCTTCAGTCATCAGCCTAACACATCTGGGGAAGTGGTGATGTAAGCCTGGCACAGATAAGCCTCTGGAAATTTCCATCTAGATACAACATACATCCTTGTTACTGTAGCACTTTGACATAACTAGAAGGATTCAAAAATATGCTGTGATCTTTTCTTAAAAAATATGTTGTATCATCCAGTACTGAGACACCTGGCATCATCACCCTTAATGCCTTTATATAAGCATGTCACTTCTCGGCAAAGTGAATGCACTTTTGAACATTTTCAAAATTTATGAAAAACTGTTACAGGAAATAAAGGGTACATTGTAAGATTCCCATCAATAATATTCTCTTTCTTTCCTACTTTTAACAGGAATCAAATAGCTCTGTAAAGTAATTTTAAGTAATGTTCATGTAAACATGAGACTGCATGTAAAAAAATAATTTAATTTACCAGTTCATTAGTAACTTTAAATGATCTGTTAAACCAGGCGTGTAAGTATAGTGTGTATGAAGTCTTCAGTACAAGAATGAATTGTAGCAAAGGAAAGTTAAGGATTAAGTAAATGTGTTTAACCTTCAACTGCTCATAACCTCAGAGTATTACATATTGATTTTTTAAGGCTTTTAGTAGTGATAGACCTTTCACTTCAAGGTAAGGATAGCATTTTGAAGTGTAAAAGGCTTGTTGCAATTGCATTTACCTCTAAAAAAACTTTTGTCCAACACAAAAACTTTTGTCTCAGTAAGTAAAAGAAATGAATGTATATTAATATCTTACAGACTGTAACATGGATTGGGATTCTAAATCCCATCCTGTACCAGCTCCCCTATCACAGGAGCTGGTATCAAATCTTTAATTTTAGGTGTCTCCAAAGGGGGTTATTCGTATCCAAAGGAAAGACAATTCTGCCTGTTTTGCCCAGAAGTTTTCAAGTGTTATGCTTTATGCACCAACCATAAGTAGTTCCATGGCTGAGTTGTTTTCAGTAACTTGCAGTCCCAAACAATAGTTGCTTGTGACTTACTGCCCAAAATGGCAGACCCAGTGCTAGACCAGAAGGGAGTGGTGGTGCTTCCTATCAAAAGCCCTGCCGAATAAACTGTGGAATCAGTTTGACTATTTTTACTAACCACTTACAACTCTGTGGAGGGGTGTCTCATCACATAGTATACTTTAGGAATCAAAAGCATTTTAATCAATCAAGTTGACATCTCCCAACAGAAGCAGATGTAAATACCTCCAACTATGGACCAAAGCAAAAATGTCTTCCCAAATTGACTGATAATTTACACAACATTGTGGATACTTTTGGGCGAAGCCTTATTCCAAGACATTCTGGAAAGAATAACACATATAAGAGGGTGAAGAATTTGGTTAAAGCTCCATTAATCCCCTGATGGGTATTTAATATAGCATCCCCTTCTTGCAACAGGTTAGTACAGAGTGATACTTTAACCTATAGGCTAAAAGTTAACATGGTTTCTCCTCCATGGCCTATGACTGCAGTGCTGCTTGTTTTAAATGCATACTACTCCTGTCTTGCAAGACTTGAGCATATGCTGTTTAACCTGCCTTAAACCTGTTTTAGAAGTTCCTTTTGAGGCAACACATTTTTAAACAATTATTAATCTCCTGCTGAATTGTCCCAATGTAAGTATCTGACTTAACATACAAAAAAAGATTTAGCTACCTTATGAATATCCTGCAAGGTTTAATTAAAACTGTACCAGAACAGGAATGCTTTTCATATGATTTTTTTAATATACTTAACCAACCTCTTCAACTACGCACACTGAACAATCTTGGTCATGAAATATTAAAAGGTCTGCATACCAGGATATATTTATTCCAGCTTCACCTGATGTCAGCTTAATTTCTAGCAGTTTACCATCAGGATCTGACAGTGTACAAGGATAACATTTACATTATTCATTTGCCTACATGGGATAAGACCATAATTTATATGGTTTAAAAAATCTCATAGCAGGGGAAGAATATGTAAATCCATGAGTTTTCAAATTAACAATAGGTCATGGGTTACATAGTCTTAATCCTACTTCTGGCAAGCTCTCATGTATTAGCTGTTGAGATTGTACATGCAATTCCCTTCCCCCTTTAAGCCTTCCTTCACCTACATCTAACACTACATAAAAATCCCTTCCAATAAATAGAAACAGATCAAATGATCACCACTTCTGGAGTTCTGCAAAGAGTCTAGCAAAGAAAGTGGGTTCATTCTTATTTGGGTCATAATCTTTCTCCAGTGTTAGTTGTCCCAATGTTTTCTTAAACCTAAGAAGGACCATCTACCTTCCTGGTATTTAATTACCCCCTTTCGCACTCAATTCAGTTCTGGATTAACAAAAATTCTCACTCCCCTCTCTTGACAAAGAAGAGCAGCTTGAAGCTGCTGGTGCCCCATACCACTGCACCAAATGGCATTGAAGTTTCCAAAAAAATGTTGTCTCTTGAAGATGCAACAAAGGTTTAGCTTTTGCAAATGAATGAAATAAAGCATTTCTCTTGATGTTATTGTTTAAACCTGACATTCATTGTAAGTGTTCTGATCACTGACATTAATATAATCCTCCCTCCAACTCCCTTTCTGACAATAACAGTGCTAAACCATAAACAATAATAACAAATGCAACATGAAACAAACACCTGCAGGAAAGGAGTGCTATAAAGTTCAAACTCTAGCTCAAGTTATAAAGTGGTGACCCTGCAATGTGAACTGAAATGTAATATAGAATTACTAGGGTGATAAAAAACACTGGTGGGAAACTACAAACGACTTGTCCATGTACAAGTATTGACATTCGTGTCCTCTGCCAAGCAGAGAACTAAGTTGGAATGAGGATCATTAGCTCTGGGTGAAAACATACTTCTCAAAGTTATCAAAATTTAAATCTAACGTTTTTCCTTGTCCCTTCATTTGTTGTTGCTTTATTAATGTGGTTAGCACTCTTTACAGAAGAATGAACAAAAATGCAACATATTTTTTTGCACTTCCTCCATAGTAGATGTCTCTATACTATATGAATCTTCTTCTAAAGCTGTATTGCAGCTGTGTTGCCCTGTAATAAGATTGCATCAGATTCTGTCTCATACAACAGGACAAACTTATTTTCACTATGCACATCAAATAATTGCTTCTGAGCCACCTTTCTAGGTGGGCAAGTAGAAGCAAGTGCCTCACTTGTTGATTTTTCATTATTATCCATACATTCACCAGTTAAAGAAAGAATCCCCTCAGCTACTGCCACAAACATGGCCAGGCCTGCTCTTTTCTCTTACCCATTATCTAACTTCAGTATAGTCTTTCACAACATTTTGAACTTCTGCAGAAAGATTATGCAGATTCTCAGATAGGACAAAATTACAGGATACTTAAACCTAGTAGGGAAGACATTCCTAAAACACAGAGACTGCACTTCCCTAAATGCCTATCTTTTAACATAAAGCTGTTAAGAATAATCTTGAAATTTTTCTGTCCTCCTTTGAAGTACATAACACTTTAAATTTGTCCACATCGTTCAAAATATGAAAGACGATTTGTCTTGGGGATTGATTGCCATTTTGGGGGTGGTTTCAAGGATCACTGAGGTCTTTAATAAAAATGATCATTGGATATTAAGTGCTTTTGATAATTCCAGTTATGAAAAGGATAGTAAATCCTTTCCTTCCACCTGTTTGGCCAAGCCTGCCAGATGAAGATTGTTGCACTGTTGTCGATATTTCCAGATCATCAGTTTTGACCTGCAGTTGTCAAATAATCTGATCATCCCATAAAGTATCTTGAACCTCCTGTAGTTGAGGGGTCATTACTTACTGATTCCATGACCTGTGTTTTAGCAGTCCACACTTTAATGTCTTCACAGTTCTTCTTAGCAGTTTTCTTTAATGTTGATGTATCTGCCAGTACCTGCATTATTAAAGGAGTTAGATTGTCCAAGTTTGCCAGTAATACTGCCGAGGAGTTAGATTCTCCAAGTTTGCCACTAATGCTGCTGAGTTAATACCCAGCAAATCAGTGGAGGTCGTGAGGCACAAAACTTCATCAGCTACCATCTCCATATTAATTTACCTATGAAAGAGTTCCACAGTATTACCCAGTCTTGGGAAAACAGGCCAAACTAGTGGAGACTAGAAAGCACATATGAAGGTAAAAAATTATGGATTTTATGATCTTCTGCCACACATATAAACATTATTCACTTCGAATGCCTCAGAGCTCTTTTAGTCTGCAACCATTTTGCTCCGTGGCAGCTCTTCCCCTTCCCATTATTTATTTATTTATTTTGTTAGCCAAATAAGTGAAGTTGTCCAAGGATCCTTTTCAGCCACAGACCAAAGCCAATGACAAAAGACAACACAGGAATGATAACAGTAATTTACAGTGTGAAAGCAGCCAATATGATCAGGAGATGAGAAAGTATAGTGGAACACGGTAAGAAAAAAATGAATAAAGAATAAAATATTAGTGGAAATAAATAGGAAGCGTAATGGGCAAAGAAGAAAGCAGAGCAATGAAATGTACATTGTTTGTGTCTTTCGGCTTTTCCCGGTTAGGGGTCGCCACAGCGGAACTCCGGTCCGCTAATGATTGGCAGTAGATTTTTATGTACTGGCTTGCCGGGCCTAACGTACAACCTTCAACGAAGGAACGTCCATTCACGCATGTCGCTACACAGAAGACGCTCTGAGAATCGAACGGGCAACGTCTAAGTGTGAGGTGACAATGCTACCGCAGCACCAACACCGCAGTTGCCAACAATGAAATGTACATAAAATAAGAATATAAGCCATAGCAATCTTTGTGTATGTTTACAGAGTAAAATGGAAAATACAACATGAGGCAGAGATACTTAACCTTTTTCTTGGCATCAAAGGAAAGGAATACTACCAGAAAGCCTAACAAGTTATAGATACAATATAAGAATAAAACGTTTTCATGTACTTACTCATAGTGAGAAGTCCATATAACAGAGAACAGAGTTATACTACTAGCCATTTGTCTCTCTAACACTGAATCCATAACATTTAAAATGGGAATGTTGGTGGCCAGTTGTCTGACATTCAGAATCTTATCAGTGGAAGGTTGCCAGCATCTATTAATGGCAGTTAGTCTCAGAGAAGAATGAGCAGGTGAGTGTTGCATTTTATCACTTTCTCTCTGTTCCTTGAGTTTGGACAATCTTGCTATTTAGACGTAATCACACACACACACACACACACACACACACACACACACACACACACACACACGTTTTTTTTTCTGTACGGAGTCTGCATCTCCTCCATGTGTTCATGTGGGTTTTCTCTGGGCGCTCCGGCTTCCTACTACATTCCAAAGCCATGGAGTAGGTGGATTGGGCACTCTAAATTGGCTGTAGATGTGAGTGTATATAGGCACAGAACAACTGTGGCAGGGCTGGCCATCTGGCAGTGTAAACAATGTCTCTAGATGATTGTTACTGTTAAAGTGACACCCTGACACCCTGAGCCCATGTGCAAAAGCAGGAAAAAGGGGTTGTGGATATATGTGCACACACACACATATATATATATATATATATATATATATATATATATATATATATATATATATATATATCTATATATATATATATATATATATATATATATATATATATATATGTATATATATATATATATATATATATATATATATATATATATATATATATACATATATATATGCATATATATAGATATAGATATATGTATATATACGTATATATGTGCATGTGGGTGGGTGTGTGGTTATACATGCTTAGATTGTTGACCACCTACATTGGCGTACACCACAGTGATCACAAATGGTCTTAATTAAATTCATCGACATGCTAGTACTCCTGCACTAAGCATGAACCTTGGTGCATGCAAAGCTATAAAAACTTCTTTTTTGCAGGAGGCAATCCCCCCATACACCCAATATGTGGGGGACTGTGGCCCCACGTCTCCCGCCAATTATATATTCCAACTCCAAGATCACAAAATAATGGGGAAAGGGCAAAATTCTTCTCCTCACTGTATACCTATCCTGCATGCAAAGCAGACAGCATCATGTGATGAACTGTCAGTTCGAAAAAAACAACACACTGAACAAAACATTCGATCTAATGAATGCATGCTTAAACCCACTGTAATCACATATTTATCGATATAAATATTCATATCGATAAATATGTGAGTACAGTTGTTTTTAGCATGCATTCATTAGCTCAAATGTTTTGTTCAGTGTGTTGTTTATATATATATATATATATATATATATATATATATATATATATAAATATATATATATTTTTTCTTTTTAAGTAGTTTGAGTGTGACATGCTTGCCCCTTTACCCCCTTATCGAGTGGTGCAAAGCAAGGGGACCTTGTCTACCTGGAAAAAATGTTTTTGTGTTTCACGACATTGGAAGTGTGTACTGCTTTTAGTAGCAATCTCCTACGGTTTTATATGTTTTGGTGTGGAATCGTGTTGATTAAATGAGAGGTGATTATTCATAGCAAACCAATGTAAAACAGGTGTATTACCAATTGTTTTCTTTGTCACATTTGCATCTGTGTACAATTTACATGTGTCCTGTTTAAACTTTTTTTTTTTGGTTTAGATGTAGTTAAGCTCATTTGTAAGATTGTGGGTGTAGCATTGTTCTAGGTGGCTGGAGAAGATATTGAGCAGCAGCACCCAGTGAAAGTGAACCTGGGGAACAGGAAGATATTTTAATGTTAGGAAATACAGGACACTGATTATTGCCTAATAATTTGCAATTTAACATAGCAGGTGAAAGGTTAACTGGATCTAAGAGAGAGAGAGAGAGAGAGAGAGAGAGAGATGAATTTTTCAAGAGTGAGGTGTTGTAGAGAAGGATAAAATAACATATTTAGTTTACGGCAATTTTGACAAGTTTGCCATTATGTGATGAAGAGAGGATAATGTCTGGAAGGCTTATTCCAGTTTTGGAGAATATCAGTAGCTTTTTGTAGATTGTGTCATCAGAGTAGGCTATGTGCATGGTGCCATCACATCATCATTGTCATCAGCCATCAGTTACCTCTGACATCGAGTGTGTTCTGACCTGCTATGCTGGAGCCTGTACCCCTGGACCCTGTGAATGTAGGTTCTTTATGAGTGGTTATTTTAAAGGAAAAGATCAAGGTCAAACCAGGCATCAAGGCATTCCCAACTTTGGAAATAAAGGTATTAATGGGCGCAAAATTTCAGGGGCTTGAATGTCCTTTAATTTTTGGCAGATCCCAAATAATACTGTAGCTGTTCTTCTTGAGGTTAGCATACATTCAAGAGATTGCTAAAATCTTTCTGTAGACCCTTTTGCATTTACAGTATAGTGATCAGCTCTTGGTAAAAGTATGTTATTAAGCCTATGTAACTCCCACTGTATTTCATGTAGAAGTAATAGACTGTAGTGTTCCATTACACCAGAAAGTGGAGCTCCTTTTCAGGAGTTTAAATTGATCAGTCACAGCATGAAGTTATGGGAAAGAGTAGTGGAAGCTAGGTTAAGAAGGAACGTGATGATTAGTGATCAGCAGTATGGTTTCATGCCAGGAAAGAGCACTACAGATGCAATGTTTGCACTGAGAGTGTTGATGGAGAAGTACAGAGAAGGTCAGAAGGAGTTGCATTGTGTTTTTGTAGACTTAGAGAAAGCATATGACAGGGTGCTTAGAGAGGAGTTGTGGTATTGTATGAGGAAGTCGGGAGTGTCAGAGAAGTATGTAAGAGTGGTACAGGATATGTACGAGGGTGGTGTGACAGCGGTGAGATCTGCATTGTGAGTGATGGATGCGTTTAAGGTGGAGGTGGGATTACATCAAGGATCAGCTCTGAGCCCTTTCTTATTTGTAATGGTGATGGACAGGTTGACAGATGAGATCAGACAGGAGTCCCCGTGGACTATGATGTTTGCAGATGACATTGTGATCTGTAGCGAGAGTAGGGAACAGGTGGAGGAGACCATGGAGAGATGGAGATATGCTCTAGAGAGAAGAGGAACGAAGGTCAGCAGGATTCATACAGAATATATGTGTGTGAATGAGAGGGAGGATAGAGGAATGGTGAGGATGCAAGGAGTAGAGGTGGCGAAGGTGGATGAGTTTAAATACTTGGGATCAATAGTTCAGAGTAATGTTGAGTGTGGAAGAGAGGTGAAGAAGAGAGTATAGGCAAGATGGAGTGGATGGAGAAGAGTATCAGGAGTGATTTGTGACAGACGAGTACCAGTAAGAGTGAAAAGGAAGGTTTACAAGAGGGTAGTAAGACCAGCTATGTTATATGGGTTGGAGAGAGTGGCATTGACAAAAAGGCAGGAATTAGAGCTGGATGTGGCAGAGTTAAAGATGTTAAGATTTGCACTGGGTGTGACGAGGGTGGACAGGATTAGGAATAAGTATATTAGACGGTCAGCCCAGGTTGGAAGGTTTGAGACAAAGCCAGAGGCGCAAGATTACGTTGGTTTGGGCATGTGCTGAGGAAGGGATGCTGAGTATATTGGGAAAAAGATGCTAAGGATGAAGCTACCAGGTAACAGGAAAAGAGGAAGGCCTAAGATAAGGTTTATGGATGTGGTGAGAGAGGACATGCAGGTGGTTGGTGTGACAGAGCAAGATGCAGAGGACAGGAAGAAATGGAAACAGATGATCCGCTGTGGCGACCCCTAACTGGAACAGCCGAAAGAAGATGATGATTAAAAGACAATTTTGAAAGTAAAAGAGGTTTTTCTGGAACACTAGCTGAAGGAGGGAAGACTGAAACACGTAGCTGAAGGGAAAAAGGGCCTTGCAGCATGACTGGATTGTCTTTTCTAGTGTTTTGGGATAGGGAAGTGAAGTAGCAGATTGTGTCTGTCTCTTGCTGAAATCCTGGATATGGTATTTTGTGGAATCAGGAGAGAAGTCTGAGACCACTAGTTCCATGCCTGCTATGATTCAGCAAGAAAAGGAGTTCCCTTGGGGTTAGTACTGAGAAGCCATAGATGATTACAAGAGTTCTGGTAGGTGATTTTCTACTTTTCTCATCAGAGGAACCATGGCGCCTGGTCACTAGGATATTCTCGATGGAGTGGTGAGAGGCTCTGGCCGTCATTTTATATTTTTATAAGATTGTGGTTTCCCCCTTTAATGCTTTGTGGATTACAAATAACTAGGATCCATATGAGCTTCAACTTGGGCCCCATCATGCCGGCAGCAAGACTGTAAGCAGTCACTGGCCAGTGAACAAGGTATAATAGTGTTTCATAGTTGGTCTGTTTAGATTTGATCAAGGAGGTAGAGGGTGTTAGTACTGCTGAATGACATTGCATTCTCTCATATTTGTATTGTGGCACTATAAATCCTCATTGTTCAATGGCATTGAATTTTGCTCGTGTTAGTACTGCTGCCTTCAAGAATTTTGCTGCTCAATGCATTTTTCTCATATCTGTATTGTTGTATTCTGACTCTTTTATTGCTTAATGAGATTGCATGTTTTTCTGTGTTTGTATTGCTGCATTATAAAGCTTTACTGCTCATTGATATTGCCTTCTTTGTGCATGTTTGAATGTCAAGGCCTTTTTCTGTTAAGTTCTGGGGAAGAGGGTGAATTTGTTTTCACTGCATGCATATTCTCACCTTGCCTTATTGCTAACTGGTGCACTGTTGAAATAATTTGTTTATGGTTGTGCTATTGCCTTTTTAAACCAGATGTGTCACCTAGAATGAAATATGTCCCTCTTGCCACCTTGGTGTGTTGGGCCTAATAGGGGTGTTACCAGAGTCAGGTAGGAAGGAACCCATATATCTTCAGCTACACCTGTGGGTGCGCTACATTTGGGGGCTTGTCCGGGATTGCCTGTACTGCCTTGGACTCCACCCTATTCCCTTGTACATGTGGAAAGTAAATCCAGCAGAAACATGAACCCAGAAGCCGCAATTTCACTGCCCACAAATACTATAGGGCCTGAAGTTTTGAATGCTTTGGGAAGTATTGTAGAAAAATGCTTAAAGCCTATACAGCCATTTACTGGGTTTGGCTACTGAAAATTGTGTTTCCTTTCTGGCAAACAACCCACATCTCAGGGAGAAGAACATTTTTAATCCTGGATGGATCAGGCCTCACAAGCCCTAGAGGAGTGGGATATCCCAGAATCTCAGAAGAAGCAGCGGATCTGAAAGTCTAAAGGGACTAGCTGTTGATACCATACGCAGCCTATGGATGTGTAAGCAAGATTGCATGGCCAAGGACTATTTAGGAGTACTGCAGGATGTGTTTGGAAGGACTGAGAGGGCTGCTGACCTACTGTATCAGTTTCAACATACATACTAAGAAGTTGGTGAGAAACTATCTGATTACATTAAGCGATTAGATTAAATGCTCCACCAGATCATCCTAAAGAAGGGGGTGGATCCAAAAGTAGCTGACCAAGTACAGATCAGACAGATTTTACATGGAGCTCAAGCTATGGTCCCCATTGTGTGGAAAATGAGGATGAGAAATAGGGAAGAGACTTTAACTTATTCGTTGCAGTTGGTAAAAGAGGTGAGGGAAGAGGAAGCCCTGTTGGAAGCCAAATCTCAGTGTTCAACAGCAACTAAAAAGTGAGTGAACACCAGCAGGAGCCTATAGCCATGCTCAGTACTCAAACAGGAGTCGTGGCCCAGAGTGTCCGCAATGTAGAGGTGTCACTGTTGCAGATGCAGGTGTCTTCCCTGACCGACGCCATAGCTTAAGTCACCGAGACAGTTGCAGAATTGCAGAAAGCCGTGGTGACTTTAGCTGAAGGGAGGAATACATTAGCTAGAACCTCCACAAAAGGACTCAGGGAAGAACCGAATCAGCCAATGCTCGGAGTTCCTACTGGATTTTCTTTTCACCGTGGAGATACAGGGCATATAAAGCAACAGTGTCCTAATGCAGAAAACTTGAAAAGAGTGAACAAACTATTATTGGCTAGTGCAATGCAGGGAATCTTCAAAGGGCCTCAGTGAAGGAGCCAGCTGAGGGCCCAGTTACAAAGAGCTCCATAAAATCTAACATCAAGAGACAGCATCCTGGATCTCCTTTCCACACTGACTCTTGTAATAGGGGAGAGAAACTACCTACAATGCACACTTCTAGCTCATCTGAGGTGAACAACCGAATTGGAAAGCCATCTCAGTCAAAATCTCAGCATCTGAGACTACAAAGCATTACTAAGCAAGAGTCTTAACTGTTAAAATGGCGAGGTCAACCGGTGGCACCTCAACCACATGCTGACTGCTGTACAGCTGAACAACACTGGAAACAGAAACTACCCGAGGGCCTACTGGGACCGTCCCCTGTCGTGTCAGTAAAAATAGGAGTGTATAGTAAAGCACTGTTGGATACTGGTGCACAAATCACCATTCTGTACAGACACTTCTACCAAAAATACTTAAACCATTTGCCACTTGAAAAGTTAGAAGATTTGGAGATCTGGGGGCTAAGTGACACAAAGTTCCCTTATGATGGTTATGTCTCACTCAAGTTAGAATTTTCCACTTCAGTTGTTGGGTTAACAGAAGTTTTTGAAACACTTGCTGTTGTTTGCCCCAGGCCAAAAGGAAAGGATTCATCATCTATTTTAGTGGGGACAAATACTGATCTCGTCAGAAGAATGCTAATGCCTCAGTTGACCCAGGAACACCCAGCACTACATCCTCTCCTGAGACCAGTTTTCTGTGCTCTTCAAAGGGAGAAGGATAGTAAGAAAGATGAAATTGGTCATATGTGGACCCTGTCTGGGAAAGAGCACATACAGCATCCTGGTCAGGTCACCTGCTTGAGAGCCAAAGTGAGGATGTGTGGACAAACAGTTTCCTCTCATCTCATGATGGAAATGGATCCAGAAAGTGACTTGCCATCGGGGCTGGAACTAGTCCCAGAAGTTTGGCCTGCAGACATGTTAAAGCATCCTTCTGACACTTTGCCTGTGGGGTTGAAAAATAAAGGAAGTACTCCCATTGTCCTGTGTTCACAAGTGTGTTTGGGAAATGTTTATGCTGCCACTCCCGTACCTGCTTCTGTGTTGACAAGGAATGAGAGCAGAGCTGAGTTGAAGCTGGAAGATATTGAGATAGGAGGTGGTCTCTTGCCCCCTGAGTCACTAACCAGAGTTAAAGAGCTACTAATGAAAAAGAAAAATTGCTTTTCTACTAATGAACTAGATGTGGTCTGTTCAAAAAGTGCAGAACACTGAATAAGAGTAAAAGAGGACCGGCCCATCAGGGAACGTTCCAGACTAGTAGCCCCAGGAGACATGGAGGACTTAAGAAAACATTTGGAAGAACTAAAAGCCACAGGGATAATTCGAGAGTCAAGAAGTCCATATGCCTCTCCCATTGTCATTGTCAGGAAAAAGAATGGGTCAATTCGCATGTGTGTTGACTATCGTACTCTAAATCAGCGAACCATTCCAGACTAGTACACAACTCCCCGGATTGAAGATGCTCTAAATTGCCTGGTGGGCAGGAAGTGGTTCAGTGTGCTAGGCTTTCAGCACCCCTTTGGGATTTTTTGAGTTTGATCACTTACCTCAAGGTTTATCAAATGCACCGGCAACTTTCCAGAGAATCACGGAAAGAACAGATGGAGACATGCATCTCCTGGAAGTCTCAGTCTACCTGGACGACATCATTGTCTTTGGGAGGACCCTAGAGAAGCATGAAGAAAGACTGATGAAGGTATTGGACAGGACTGAGAAGGAAGGCCTGAAGTTGTCATTGGACAAATGCAAGTTCTTCCAACCTTCAGTGACCTATGTGGGACATGTAGTGTCTGCAAATGGAATATCCACAGATCCCAGCAAAGTTGAAGTGGTGACATCTTGGCCCAGACCCAAAACTATCACAGAGCTGCAATCTTTCCTGGGGTTCTGCAGTTACTATAGAAAGTTTGTGGAAGGATTTTCAAAGCAAGTAAGACCCCTCAACATTTGTTCCGAAATGATGAGAAAGCAGATGAAACAGATGAAGGTATCTTTGTGAAAAAGCCTAAGGGATCGAGAGGTTCTAAAGAACTCATTGAGAGTCGTTGGGCTCCTGAGTGCGAAGAGTCATTTGAACAGCTTAAGTATTGCCTCACACATGCCCATGTGCTGGCATATGTTGACTCAACAAAGCCATTCATTTTACATGTGGATGCTAGCAGGGATGGCTTAGGAGGAGTACTTTACCAGGAGTGTGATAAAAAGCTGAGACCTGTGGCTTTTATCAGTCGGAGCTTAACCCCCACAGAAAGAAACTACCCTGCACACAAGTTGGAATTCCTTGCCTTAAAGTGGGCGGTAGTGGACAAGCTGCTTGACTATCTCTATGGGGCTGAATTTGAAGTGCAGAGTGACAACAGTCCTCTGACATACATCCAGACCACTGAAAAGCTAGTTGCTACTGGCCACAGATGGATGGCAGCTCTATGCAACTATAATTTCAGTTTGAAATACCACCCAGGACAGGAAAATGGAGATGCTGATGGTCTGTCCAGAAGACCTCAGGGAGATTTACACCCTGCTGATGAATGGGTGGAAATTCCAGTGCCAGGGGTGAGAGCTATGTGTCAGATTGCAACCTGTGTTTGGCCCAGAAGTTGGGTCTGTCTGCAGCAAGCATACCCCAAGCTTACTGTAATCTGGTCACTTTGCAGGCTTCATCTCTACCAGCTTTGAGTAACAGTGACCTCAGGAGAGATCAAAGAGAAGACCCCTTAGGTCAGCTGGTGGTAGCTGCTTTAGAGAAGAAACAAGTTAATATGCTTCGCACGGATATTCATTCTCTGGCAAGACTTTTGGCCAAAGAATGGGACAGACTCCAGATGCAGAATGGACTAGTGTATAGGAGAGCTCCTAGTGCACTCAGCAGTGAAAAATGACAATTGTTGCTTCCTCAGAAGTATAGAGAAGTAGTACTCCGGTCATTGCATGATGAACATGGTCATCTTGGTTATGACAGACCTATGGGTCTGGTGCAAGACAGGTTCTACTGGCCATGCATGAAGCAAGATGTTGAGGATTATTGTTGTACATGTCTTCGTTGCATTCAGAGAAAGACTCTGCCAACCAGAGCTGCCTCATTGGGTGAAATGGAAAGTAGTGGACCCATGGAACTGGTCTGTATAGATTTTCTGTGCATTGAACTGGATGAAGGCGGGATCAGTAATGTGCTGGTGGTGACAGACCACTATACCAAGTACACTCAAGCATTTTCCACTCGCGATCAGAAAGCTATTACATTGGCGAAAGTACTAGTTGAGAAGTTCTTTGTACACTATGGCCTGCAAAAAGAATACACTCTGATCAAGGACGTGATTTTGAGAGCAAGCTTGTACATGAACTACTCACTCTGTTGGGAGTCCAAAAAAGCCGCACCACTCCTTATCATCCTCAAGGGGATCCTCAGCCTGAGCATTTCAACAGAACTTTACTAGACATGTTGGGGGACACTATCTGCTGAGAAGAAGAGTCAGTGGAGTAGACATGTAGCCACAATGGTGCATGCTTACAACAGTTATAAAAATGATGATACAGGATTCACGCCTTACTTCGTAGTGTTTGGAAGAGAAGCTCATCTTCCTATTGACGTCACCTTTGGAGTCACAGCTGATGATACACCAGTGCGATCTCATGGCAGTTATGTGGAGAGACTCAAGAAGAACCTCAGACAGGCTTATCAGCTTGCTGAAAAATCAACAGGACAAAGACCATCAGCGAAACAAGGCTCAAAATGACAAAAAAGTTAAGATGCATGACTTGCAGCCAGGGGACAGAGTTCTTTTGAGAAATTTGGGACTACAAGGAAAGCATAAAATAGCTGACTGCTGAGGATCTGAGATTTACATAATTTATTCTCAGCTATCCCTGTCTACCAAGGTTGACCCGAGGGGAAAGAAGGACCCATAGAAACCTGGCACCAAAACAACTTAATGACTTTGGCAAAAATCCAGTGAGGATTATGACTCCAGAACCCAGAATGGCTCAGCAGAAGCCTAACTCAAGGCAATCCAGAAGGCTAAGGTAGAGAGGAACTATCCAATCCAGTATTCAAGAGCCTATGCTTCCTCCTGCTGAAGGAGAGGAGGACAGTGATGATGACTGGGGTTTCAGTGGGCTTTTTTACGAGGATATTCAAGACCCCATGTGCTGTAATCTCAATGTAAATGCCACAGTATTCATTCCTTGTCATTTTGAGCAGTCCAGACCTAACAATAGACTAAGTAATGCTTTTGTGCCTTTTGCAGAACCTGTTACTGATGGAGGCCCTGCTATGCAAACTTCAGAAAATAGTGCTGAGGACAGTCATACTGTTATGGAAAATGAAAGTGAAGTTTTACAAGAGAAGATCTTAGAAGTAGACAATATGCCTACTGAAGAACTAGACATTGAATGTGATGTGAGTGACAAACCTTCCGAGCAAAATTCCTTAGCTGTCTCTTCTGAACCAAAACTGCAGAGACTGATTTGGCCCCCACAGAGACTCAACTATAACAGTTTAGGACATAGTACACAGGAACCTGTGACCACAGCTCATTGGAGGGTCTGCACTCATAATCCCTATGCCTCCTACTCCATTGGTGACACCCCATCCCAAGTTAAGCATAAGGCTGATTACCCTTGGTGGAATGTACCTTTTGAATGCAGACATATTGTTCAGTTGATGGTGCATTAGTGTTTGTAAATATTTTCTGCTAATCTACCTTTGACTTAGGGGGACCCAAGATTTTCTAGTGGGGGTTTCTAGTGGGGGGGGAGAGTGTACCTCCCACTGTATTTCATGTAGAAGTAATAGACTGTAGTTTTTCATTACACCACAAGGTGGAGCTTCTTTTCAGGAATATAAAACACAATTTTGAACATGAAAGAGGTTTTCCTGGAACACTAGCTGAAGGAGGGAAGACTGAAACGCGTAGCTGAAGGGAAAAAGGGCCTTGCAGCATGACTGGATTTTCTTTGCTAGTGTTTTGGGATAGGGAAGTGAAGTAGCAGATTGTGTCTGTCTCGCTGAAATCCTGGATATGGTATTTTGTGGAATCAGGAGAGAAGTCTGAAACCAGTAGTTCCACGCTTGCTGTGATTCAGCAAGAAAAGGAGTTCCCTTGGGCCTAGTACCGAGAAGCCATAGATGATCACTAGAGTTCTGGTAGGTGATTTTCTACTTTTCTCATCAGAGGAACCATGGTGCCTGGTCACTAAGATATTCTCGACGGAGTGGTGGAAGCTCTGGCCGTCATTTTATATTTTTATAAGATTGCAGTTTCCCCCTTTTAATGCTTTGTGGATTACAAATAACTGGGATCCATATGAGCTCCAACTTGGGCCCCATCATGCCAGCAGCAAGACTGAGTAGTCACTGGCCAGTGAACAAGGTATAATAGAGTGTTTCATAGTTGGTCTGTTTAGAAATGATCAAGGGGGTAGAGGGTGTTAGTACTGCTGAATGACATTGCATTCTCTCATATTTGTATTGAGGCACTATAAATCTTTATTGTTCAATGATAATGCATTTTTCCATGTTAGTACTGCTGCCTTAAAGAACCTTTAATGCTCAATGACATTGCATTTTCTCATATTTGTATTGTTGCATTATAAATCCTCATTGTTCAATGACATTGCATTTTGCTCGTGTTAGTACTGCTGTCTTTAAGAATTTTGCTGCTCAATGACATTGCATTTTCTTACATCTGTATTGTTGTATTATGACTCTTTTATTGCTTAATGACATTGCATTTTTTCCATGTTTGTATTCCTGCATTATAAAGCTTTACTGCTCATTGATATTGTCTTCTTTGTGCATGTTTGAATGTCAAGACCTTTTTCTGTTGAGTTCTGGGGAAGAGGGTGAATGTATTTTTTCCTTGCATGCATATTCTCACCTTACCTTATTGCTAACTGGTGCACTGTTGAAATAATTTGTTTATGGTTGTGCTATTGCCTTTTTAAACCAGATGTGTCACCCAGAATAAAAATCTGTCCCTCTTGCCACCTTGATGTGTTGGGCCTAATAGGGGTGTCACCAGAGTCTAGTAGGAAGGAACCCATATCTCTTCAGTTACACCTGTGGGTGTGCTACACCTAAAAGGTGATGCTTAGAAATGGAAGATTCAAAGGCAGATTGTTTATATACAAGGAGAACTGAATGAAACCTAGAATTGACTTATTGGGTAAGCCTGCTTCATGGTTGCCAGTAACAGGACAAAGGTTATGAGGTGTAACCTGTAAAGTGTTCTTTCATATATCTGGTAAGCCATCTAATAACTTTTTCAACAAAGATCCTGGCCAGTACAGTGATGGGAATAAGCTGGCAGTTGATTTACTCAAAATATTATTTTCATAGCAACAAAAAGAATGCCATGCATTTGTGTGTACACCAAATTGCTATAAAAACACAGCATACTGCAGCCTTAGTGGAAACCATACTATCAGTCAGAAAATATAGCAATTTTGTATGTGATTTAGTGTCTGTATGAAAGTCAGAGGGGTCACATGGGGAAGAAATCTTAGACAGAATGAAATGGCAAACTTGCAATAATAATAGAGACATTAAACATGTGTGCAATGAGCGTAGCAGTTTTGGGGTTGGCATTTTAAGACGTTTAAAGGAAAGGTATAGGGAAATATATAATTCTTCAGGAAAGAGATGAGGTGATGTTTTTCCAGGTGTTGATGGACATCTGTTTAGGTACAGAGATGAAAGAGGAAGGGGAAAAATAGATTTGGGGGTGTTAACAGGTGTGTTAGAAGTCAGTGGGGGAGGACTGGTGAATTTTTAGTTGACGGATGCTGTACTGACATAGTACATTGCATAAAGTTCTTTTAAGTGAGAGGGGTTAAGAGACTCAGCACATCTAGGACAGTTAAAGAAGTTACCATTAAGAGTCTTTTAGAATTTTTCAAGAAGATATTTGGGTGACATAGGATAGAAAGTGTTTTTCCCCCCTACTAATGAAAGAAACTTTGACAGTTTTAATCTCAGGATTAAAAACAATGTATGGTTTGGTTGAATCAGTAACATTCCTTTGCCACTTTTCTAAGCCAGATCTCTCTTTTTGTATTCTGCCTTCAGATCAGTTAGCCGGGGATATTTTGGCCCTTTAAGTCTTCTAAGCTATAGAGGGAAGAACCTGTCTTACATCAGCATATGTAGTCTATAAAAGCAAGACAGGAGTACATTTAGACAAGATGTATTATATAGCAGGCTGCACTCTTAGCTATCTAGCTTTACCTGTACAGTGCATTACAGAGATTCTGGAATGGAATGACAAGTTTATGCTTAGGCCTTTTAGATAACTGTAGCAACAGGGCATGAAATTGATCACTAAGGGAATTTGAAAGGATATAAATAGCATAACATTTATTGGGTATCTTAGTGATGATCAGGTCAAGAGGACAGTCATCACTAGTGAATAGACTGGGATTCATGAAGGCTGCAACTAATTGTGTCAGATTGTTAAGAAAAAAAATCCTTGCAGTTGACATTACACTGGGGCCTATCTAGTTTCTGCCAAGGCCTTCAGACACAGTAAAGCTTCTCCTGGAAGACTGACAATGGATCTTTGAAATGAACATGCAGAAACAATGACATTAATGCGAGTGGAGGTATATACGAGTACACTGTAAAAATCTTTATTTAGTTTCCGCACAATATTTCACCTGTTAGCCATTTGGGAGCATACTTGTCAGAATATTGCATTTTGAAGGTAGAACCTTGCTGTTACATCTCTTTCTCACCACAGACGCTTCTTCTATCAGTATGGAAGTCAGGCCTATCATAGTCATGCATATAATATATTATGATACTTGTTTAAATTGATTAGTTATGTTTTATTAAATTGTAGTTTAAATTAATTAGTTATGTTTTATTAAATTGTATATGTGTATATAGCTGCAGTTAGTATTAAATAAATTTTGTGTGATATCAGTTCTAGTAAAAGATTTTGTTGCCTTGGTCATCTCAATAAGAAAATGTGTGTTCAGTTGTCTGCACATTTAATGAAGTGGAATAATAAAATGGATAATAAATAAGTAGAGGTGTCATAATAATTAGTGTTGCCTCTCAACGCTGGTTTATCTTGTTAATTTCCTGGCTGTGGTGCTTTCTATGTAGAGACTTCATGCAGTAGACTTGCATTCCTTCCAGAACATTGGCCTCTGCCTTACAGTTGTTGAGTGCTGGGACAGCTAAGAACCCCAACATGGATAAAGTGGACACTAAAAAAATAATGATGAGCAAACAAAGAAATAACTGCAAATCATTCCACAGTGAGAGAGAGGCAGGATTCATAAAAGCTTGCTAAACTATATTTGGATAACAAAAATCTTGGTTTTAAACCTTACTTTTGCTAATATAACTGACTTTAACTGGGGCTTGATATAAAATCAGTCATTCAGACCATGCTGCAAATGCAGCTCAGTTTTTGTTAACATTTAATCTCTCCCTGCAGCATCCATTCTTCACATCCCATCTCATATCATTAATTATACAAATTAACTGATACATACTATATGCCAGTCTGAAATGTTAACTTCTATGTTTCATGCCACTTACTGGATAAATAAAAATGCCAGAATTATTAGAATACAAACATTATCTGTACACACTTTACATACCAAACAATTATTATGTTTATTACTGGTATGAATGATCAAGGTTTGTTTATTTCTATATATTTTCCCTCTTTTAGTTAGTTTAGAGAAGTTTTATATCACAAGTATCATTTATCTACCTGATTTTTAAAATGAAGACATTCTGTTAAGTTTACTATCTATAGATAAGCATGGATTGAAGTTTTTTTGATTTTCACATTCCACAGCCTAGGAAAAGAAGGTGTATCTGTTATTTCCATAAGTACTGTATTCTCCATGGACATGTAGACATTCCAGAAACTATTGTTTATAACTTGTCAGGATCAGTTATGTTTGTTACCATTTTAGATAGCAGCATTTTTGTTTTGTAGTGTTTATAGAAATCATTATTTATTTATGTGCTTCTTTCTGCAAACAGGAAGACATCTGTCTTATGTCCATTTGAAATATATAGCTATACAGCTTGGTATAATTCAGAGACAAATCCAAAGTCTCTAAATAGTGACATATCCAAAAATCTTAGTTTCCACTGATTGAAAATCACTTTAATATCAGAACGTTTCTCGACCTTTGAAAAAATCTCCCACAATGCTTGAATTGTCCCCATCACCAGTTTAAATTAAAATATATCGTTAATAAATTTTCTAAAGACTACTGTGACTAATGTTAATACATAAGGTATTACCACCTTGAGAATGTATTGGGTAATGGGAATATCATAGAGTTTTTACAGATTTTAATAAACCTGAGATTTATTATAAATTGTAGTCCATGCAGTTCTGCTGTCTCACTGCAGTCCAAATGAGATATTTTGGATGCAGCTATCTATATGAAAGACATAGGTTCACAGGTGGTTATCATGCTAATGACTCTGGGGAGACCTTTAAAAGCCTAGCCATGCTTCACAAATGTATCTGGCAGGTTGATATCTTTAGAGTTGTTTTGTGGTGTATATGAAGACTTGAGCATTGGTGGTCAGCATTTGCAGGCTGCCTCTGTCTATTAGCAAAATAGATGCCAGACTAGGGGTACATTTCCAATTCCCCTTCCACAACTCCAAGTTATGGTTGACCTGGGTTAAGGAAGAACTCTGCTTGACATAGATGGGAAGCCTGTTTCAGAGAAGGGGTAGTCTCTGAGGAGTATTCTTGTCCCTTCAGCATGTCCTGTTTATGTTGCAGGTGAGGTTTAATTCCCTAGATTGGGTAATTTTAATGCTGGTTGTTTTGCGGATGTGCAACAGATCCATCAGGGTGGGATCAGATGATGCTTTGTAGGCTAGACATAGATAACCTCTGTGCAGCCTATAAGATCCATCTGCGTAGGACATGTTTTTTATGCCCTGTACTCTTTTAGTGAAGAATCTCTGTGGACACTCAAGTTATTGCTTATGCCTGGTCTGATGATGGCCAGTTCAGGGAAGCAATGACATCCTTGGAGTTAGAGGCCATACCCTTGCTTACAAGTTGCATAATATAGAATGATTTCTTTACCACTGTAGACACATGATAGTTAAAGGCCAGGTTACTGTCTACATGTGTTCCCAGATCCCTGACTACTGAGTCTACTCTTAGGGGTGTACTGACAATGTGGTAATAGGCATCCTCCCAAAGGATACTATTATCCATTTCCTGGCATTAAGTTTTAGACTGTGGCTCTGGCACCAGTTATTTGCATGGGTTAGGCCTTCTTTGGGGATTTTGGTATCACTGGGGGATTCTTTGACTGCACTAAGTTTGCAATCATTTGCAGACATGGTGAGTAAGTGGTCCTTGATGCTGGCTTTGATCTCAGAGAAATAGATGCCAAAAAGGAGTGGCCCCAGCAATGTACCACACCCTGAGACTCTGTTAGTAACTGTCCTCTTTGTGGAAGTTGCCTTCTCTACTCTAACTTCTTGGGTCATATCTGTGAGCTGTCTATCCAACGGGTGACAGAAGGGTTTACGCCTAATTTTGTAAGTCTGTCAACAGTATCTGAGTGGGGTATTGTGTTGAATGCTTTGGCCAAGTCAGGGTAGGCAATATGTAGTTTTTTTCCCCCAAGTCCATTGCTTTGGTGACCCTCTTGAAGTTGTCCACCAGAATGAGTAGGCATGACCTGCCCTTGACAAAACCAAACTGAGTGGGATCCAGTGACTGAAGGTTTTCTATGTTATTGTTTATTATTTCCATAATAATTCTTTCCATGGCCTTGCATATGAGACTAGTCAGACTTATGGATGTGTAGTTACCAGGGTCTGTAGATGGCCTGCCCGTGTGCAGAGGGATGACTGTTGTGGTTCTCCATTCGCTTGACACAAAGCTTGTCTGGAAGCTATGGTTAAATAGTGATTCAAGTGGTCCTGATTTCACTGTGCATCCTAGGATATTATTGGAGCCCTTTGATGCAGTGTTCTTGGCCTTAGATAGTTCATTGAGGACCTGTAAACTAGTGATTAGTTTTGGGAGTTATGGTTGAGAGTATTTCCGGAGGGATGTCTGGGGAAGACAGAGGGGTAAAACTGAAGCTAAATTTCTCAGCCAGTAGATTCACTATATATTTCAGTTCTGTATAGGTGGCTCCATTTGCAGTTAGTTCAACGCATTGCTTTGTTAATTACCTTTGCAGTTGCAGACATAGCTGAGGAAAGCCTTGTGATTGTCCTTGGTCCGGGAGACTGTTTCTACCTCAGACTTAGCTATGGTAGACTTGATTAGGCCCTGAGTTCCTTGTTTAGATTGATGAGAGAGTTTTTACCTTGCTGGACATTGGACTTCCTAATTTTTGCTATGATTTTCTTTCTTTCATTTTACAGTCTATTGATGTTGAGATTCTGCCAGGGTGTCTTTTTTTAGTTTGTCGTGCTTGTTTCAGGTGGGTATAGCTTCCTGAATGCAATTATTAACATGATTGTACATGGTTTTCATGAAAAATACAATATAGACAGTGGTGTTCACATGGTTTGAGGAGCTTGGGATTTTGCTAGGGTTTTACTTAATAACAGGAAGTTTGCCTTAGAATAATTTCTATAAGTACCAGGGTTTGCTGCAGTCCCATATTTTATTTTTATTTCACAGAAGAAAATTTTATGGTCCGACTTGACCAGTAAGGGCATTACACTGTGGGGAGTAGGGTAGTTGCAGGGGTTTAGCATTCTCACAAGTTGGGGATATTTGCGCCCTTAGTGGGCATATGGACTATAGTCCAGGGTGTTTGCATTATTAGAATCTTGGAATCTCTAGCCCTGCATTTGTGTGGTTGTGTATGTTTCCTAGTTTATAGTGGGGAAGTTAATGTCACACATGAATATGGTATTGGGTTGAATGGGGAGTGAATCCAGTACATTTAAGGGTTTATATTACATCTGCAAAAGATGTATTCATCAAATACGTCTTCTGCTAACAACAACTGATGAAAATCACTTCAGCGAACCACAGAAGTTTTCCCACGGTTCACAAATACTTGCCCACCAACCTAAACTTGCCCTTTTCCCCACTGTAGTGTGATCTAGGAGTTGATATATATAGTTAGTGGGGGTCTGGGGGGTGAAGCCCCCTACTTGGATGGATTTGAGTTAGTCCATTGTGTGTTCCAGAGAGTTGGTGGGCAAGTGTTTGTAAACATTGGTAAAACTTCTGTGGTTCGCTTAAGTGATTTTCGTCAGTTGTTGTTTGCGGAAGATGTATTCGATAAATATGTCTTTTGTGGGCATAATATAGACCCCATTTAAGTTAAGAGCTATGGGTTTCTTGAGTCACGGGAGGCGGGGACCCATAGCTTGTATGGATATGGTATGGGACTTTGCCTATCGTCATTTGGATGTGGAGAAGCTGAAGCACTTCATGCAGTTTGACAAGTCTTGAGGTGTTTTTATTTTTGCTGAAAATTGAGACACCTCCACAATTTGTGCCTTCCTGTGCAGTAGCTGGTCTGAATGTGTGGAAGGCATTATGGCTGTACAGTACCTGGGTGTTTTCCACAGCTCTTAACCATGTCTCATTAACTGCATAGATGTTAATATTCTCAATGATGAAGAAAGCTTGCAGGGAGTACTGTTTAGACCCCTGGCATTGAGCAGTAACACCTTCATATTTTTGGGACTTGTTTTTGCTTTGTCAGATGATTTAACAGGTTGGCTATGTGTAAAATAAGCACTATGGGATAGACAACGTTTTAGCCAATATTTGGAAGCCCAGAGGACTCTGATGCAGACCATCTGTGACAAATAGCATGGTCTGCCAACCATATCCTCACAAGTTAACAAATGTTCTACCCCCGTTAAATGATACCAAAATCTAAGCCAGTTTATTAATGTAAATTATTTTCTGTTCATATGTTTGGCATCATCCTTGGGAAAGGTAGAATGGTGTTCAATGCCAGGCTCATACTGGCTTGAGACACATAGTCTGAGAACTTCATCATGTCTCTGTTCCAGGGAGGTATGTCTCAGATCCTTTACACCCACATGGCTATGATTGATTCATACTGATACTTGTGGTTTAACAACCTGAATGTGTGCATGACCCAGCTGACCCTAGTCCCCTTATAGTCAGCTGACTTTGAGTCTCTTACTCAGCCTGGTAAGTGGGACATCTGTGTATCTTGCAATGGGTCTAGGACACATGCTTGACTAGCATGTGTCCGAATCACAAAACATTGAACAAACATACATGAAAGCGCTTAACATCGAAAAGCGCTTCCGTGTATGTGCAGTTCAAAAAAAATCTACCTGCTATCTGCCCCCCACACCCCCCCCCACTTTAATATTCTCACTCCGCGATCGCACTACAGTGGGGAAGAGGGAATTTTCCCTTACCTGCACTGTAGTCCAATCTACGAAACAGACGCACATACACGGAAGGGCTTTTCGATGTTAAGCGCTTTTGTGTATGTGTTTTTGATGTTTTGTGATTCGGACAAATGCTAGTCGAGCATGTGTCCAGATCCCCTTACAATATAGTCTCCTATGACCAAAATATTGGACTGTGTGGTGATATGCCTTATACACCAACAAGTTGAGAGAATGTGAGATGTGGCTGTATGTGTCGGAATGGGTATTGTTTTGTTGGAGTATTTTTGAGGTTTCTGGGGATACTGTTTGTGAATGCAATGCCTGGGAGGTCTTTGTGGTTTAGGAAGATTACATTTAAGAACCTCAGCATATTTGGTCAATATGTCTTTTTCCATAGTATGTGTGGTGGGTGTACCATGTGCATTTCTGACAACCTGTTTGTTATTATAAGTGCTTGTATGTAAGAGTCTTGCCTCCAGTGATATTGTGTAACTATATATCTCACATGCAGTGTTGGTTTGTTTAAGGATTAGGTGGTTGTCAGTGAATGTGAGACAATTGCTACATTGTCTCTGGACAGCCATATCCACCCACGCTGGCTACAGATATATTAGAAAAGTGCATATCCATTGTTTAAGATCCTTATTATGTTATCTAGATGGGGATGGTTCAATATGGGTTTACAACTGGTAGTTTGGTTGCTTGTAAGAGTACAGCAAGCAATCAAGGCTACTTAAGACTAATCTTGTAGGGTGGTGCTTCTCACTGTACAGACTAGTTACTCTTTGTGCAGCTAAGTACTGATGAAATTTTGGGGCTAGTTTTGTATGGAAAATTTCAGGTCTATGTGCCTGTATCTATACAGGGGGAAAAAGTAATACACTGTGTTTTAGTAATATTGACAGTTTTACATGGTCAATAACAGGTATATAACACAGAATGAAAGGCTTTGCCTCATTTGTATGAAATGTACTTACAAAAGCATATATATTCTTTTTTTATTATCAGTTAAAGTTTTTATAATCCAAAAGGATTTCTGAACATACTTATAACATTTGATGGAAAGTTCTTTACAGACATGGCAAGTAATTTGACACATAACACTCAAGGATGCATCATGTTTTTGATGTAACTAATAAAAAAAAATGAAAGTAAATGGGTTCGGAGATTATTTTATTTCAAGAAGACACTGGCCATTAATGTAATCAGATGTTCTATCTCAATATAGTTTGAAAGACAAATCTTAAATAAAGTCCTAGTTGGGGGGTGGGGTGGGGGGTGGCAGAAATGTGAAACGTGAATGACTGACACTTTAAAGGGTGACCACTAAAGTGTCATAGATATTCTTTGTATAAGAAGTTTAAGATTGCTGTATTTCAAGTGAATTCTTCTTACTCCAAGTCAGAGTTAGTATATTTTTAAGCATCAAGAGTGTGGGGGCACAGCCCCCTGTTTGGGGGAGGGTGGAAGGATGAAGCCTTCCATGCAAAAATTCTTTCAAAGTAGTATAGTTAAGTTCTGACATTCAGTTTTTGAATTTATTTTACACTTTTTCTGTCAATCCTTAATAGAATACATCTGTCACAGAGCCATCCCAGGTAATATTCTGAAATAATAACAAGGAATGAGGTTTCTTTTTTAACAAGAAACAGTCTTTATTACAATTATCACTTATGACATAGGAAATCATGCATTTATATAAATGAAAACAAACATATTTACATAATTTCTGGCCTAGTAGCTACACCACAAGTAACATAGTCCAGAATGAAACCCCTTATTCTTCTAAATGCACTTTTCACCCCCTAGCACTGCATAGTTTTTTTCTTAACTAAACCTAAGTGCACCTTTACTGATTGTTTTTCCTGAAAGGCCCTGTGCGCTGTCCCTGGTTCAAGCCGCTCCGTTCATGCCCGCTACACTCGGGCTCACTCTACTCTTTTACCCTTCCCCCATTCCCACACACCCCACTTTCATTACATTTATACCTAGCCAAACCACACCCCTTCCTCTTTTCAACCAATCCACACCCTCTTCCAATTATACTCACTATCCCAACCTACTCACTCCACTCCTCACCCCCATCCATACACTATGCACTACTTATACTCATTACTTGCTCATTCACTTCTACTCCACATACTTTTCCTCACCTGTAACCCCTCCTCCCTCTACTTATGTCATGTCAAACACTTCCATTCCCCAACACGCCCACTATCAACTCCCTCCTCACTATCCCACACTTGTAGTAACATTAACTCACAACACTATAATCACACTACTTGTCTCCTCTCACTTCTCAAATACTTTCAAACCCACCAGCCCATCTCCCCAGCCTCCAAATACCATACCCCATCAAACAGACTGAGATTTTATTTACTACACTCTGTCACACATATCAAACTGCAAGCTGACATGCATCCCAAACCAGGTCCCATTAATACATTCTCTCAGCACCAACAACCTTCACCTGATCCCACCCTAACTACCTCTAGTTATTCCATTATACATTACCATCCTTGCCCCTTTCCAAAAACCTCCACCTCTGACCTCCTCCTGACAGATTTTAGTCTCTGTAGCATCTTAAATAAAATCACTGAATTCCATGCAGCCCTAGTCACCTACTCTCCAGATATAGCTGTGATAACAGAAACCTGGTTAAAGCCCCACAACAAGGACTGTGAAATTGTCACAACAGGCTATAACATCATATGACACGACAGACCAAATAAAAGAGGTAGGGGTATCGCTGTTATGTTTAAAAACACCCTCAAAGTCATACAACTAAACCGCTCCACTCCTGACCTACCTGACACTGAAATACTGATCACTCACCTAGATATCAACACGAACAAAGCAATAATCATCATAGCCACGTATCTTCCCCAGGAAACAATCTTCCCATCATTGAAAATCTACTTTACTGGGCATCCACAAAATTCAAACAAGAAACTATTATTCTTGGTGACTTTAACCTGTACTAGCATGCCTGCTTATCCAACAACCCCTCCCTCCTTCTAAATCTCTTCAACTTCATCCAAACAATAACCTGTCCAACTCGCAGAGACAAACACTCCAACAAGCAGTTAACATTAGACTGGATCTTAACTAACAAACCTAACCTAAGTTACCTAGCTGGTTGCCTGTACTCAAGAAAATGTGTGTTCAGTTGTCTGCACATTTAATGAAGAGGAATAATAAAATGGATAATAAATAAGTAGAGGTGTCATAATAATTAGTGTTGCCTCTCAGCGCTGGTTTATCTTGTTAATTTCCTGGCTGTGGTGCTTTCTATGTAGAGACTTCATGCAGTAGACTTGCATTCCTTCCAGAACATTGGCCTCTGCCTTACAGTTGTTGAGTGCTGGGACAGCTAAGAACCCCAACATGGATAAAGTGGACTCTAAAAAAAATAATGATGAGCAAACAAAGAAATAACTGCAAATCATTCCACAGTGAGAGAGAGGCAGGATTCATAAAAGCTTGCTAAACTATATTTGGATAACAAAAATCTTGGTTTTAAACCTTACTTTTGCTAATATAACTGACTTTAACTGGGGCTTGATATAAAATCAGTCATTCAGACCATGCTGCAAATGCAGCTCAGTTTATGTTAACATTTCATCTCTCCCTGCAGTATCCATTCTTCACATCCCATCTCATATCATTAATTATACAAATTAACTGATACATACTATATGCCAGTCTGAAATGTTAACTTCTATGTTTCATGCCACTTACTGGATAAATAAAAATGCCAGAATTATTAGAATACAAACATTATCTGTACACACTTTACATACCAAGCAATTGTTATGTTTATTCCTCCCAAAGGATACTGTTATCCATTTCTTGGCATTAAGTTTTAGACTGTGGCTCTGGCACCAGTTATTTGCATGGGTTAGGCCTTCTTTGGGGATATTGGTATCACTTGGGGATTCTTTGACTGCACTAAGTTTGCAATCATTTGCAGACATGGTGAGTAAGTGGTCCTTGATGCTGGCTTTGATCTCAGAGAAATAGATGCCAAAAAGGAGTGGCCCCAGCAATGTACCACACCCTGAGACTCTGCTAGTAACTGTCCTCTTTGTGGAAGTTGCCTTCTCTACCCTAACTTCTTGGGTCATATCTGTGAGCTAACTGTCTATCCAGCGGGTGACAGAAGGGGTTACACCTAATTTTGTAAGTCTGTCAACAGTATCTGAGAGGGGTATTGTGTTGAATGCTTTGGCCAAGTCAGGGTAGGCAATATGTAGTTTTTTTCCCCAAGTCCATTGCTTTGGTGACCCTCTTGAAGTTGTCCACCAGAATGAGTAGGCATGACCTGCCCTTGACAAAACCAAACTGAGTGGGATCCAGTGACTGTAGGTTTTCTATGTTATTGTTTATTATTTCCATAATAATTCTTTCCATGGCCTTGCATATGAGACTAGTCAGACTTATGGATGTGTAGTTACCAGGGTCTGTAGATGGCCTGCCCGTGTGCAGAGGGATGACTGTTGTGGTTCTCCATTCGCTTGGCACAAAGCTTGTCTGGAAGCTATGGTTAAATAGTGATTCAAGTGGTCCTGATTTCACAGTGCATCCTGGGATATTATTGGAGCCCTTTGATGCAGTGTTCTTGGCCTTAGATAGTTCATTGAGGACCTGTAAACTAGTGATTAGTTTTGGGAGTTATGGTTGAGAGTATTTCCGGAGGGATGTCTGGGGAAGACAGAGGGGTAAAACTGAAGCTAAATTTCTCAGCCAGTAGATCCTTTACAGTTGCAGACATAGCTGAGGAAAGCCTTGTGATTGTCCTTGGTCCGGGAGGCTGTTTCTACCTCAGACTTAGCTTTGGTAGACTTGATTAGGCCCTGAGTTCCTTGTTTAGATTGATGAGAGAGTTTTTACCTTGCTGGACATTGGACTTCCTAATTTTTGCTATGATTTTCTTTCTTTCATTTTACAGTCTATTGATGTTTAAATTCTGCCAGGATGTCTTTTTTTTTAGTTTGTCGTGCTTGTTTCAGGTGGGTATAGCTTCCTGAATGCAATTATTAACATGATTGTACAAGGTTTTCATGAAAAATACAATATAGACAGTGGTGTTCACATGGTTTGAGGAGCTTGGGATTTTGCTAGGGTATTACTTAATAACAGGAAGTTTGCCTTAGAATAATTTCTATAAGTACCAGGGTTTGCTGTAGTCCCATTTTTTATTTTTATTTCACAGAAGAAAGTTTTATGGTCCTACTTGACCAGTGAGGGCATTACACTGTGGGGGGTAGGGAAGTTGCAGGGGGTTAGAATTCTCACAAGTTGGGGATATTTGCACCCTTAGTGGGCATATGGACTATGGTCCAGGGTGTTTGCATTATTAGAATCTTGGAATCTCTAAGCCTGCATTTGTGTGGTTGTGTATGTTTCCTAGTTTATAGTGGGGAAGTTAATGTCACACATGAGTATGGTATTGGGTTGAATGGGGAGTGAATCCAGTACATTTAAGGGTTTATATTACATCTGCAAAAGATGTATTCATCGAATACGTCTTCTGCTAACAACAACTGATGAAAATCACTTCAGCGAACCACAGACGTTTTCCCACGGTTCACAAGCACTTGCCCACCAACATAAACTTGCCCTTTTCCCCACTGTAGTGTGATCTAGGAGTTGATATATATAGTTAGTGGGGGTGTGGGGGGGTGAAGCCCCCCACTTGGATGGATTTGAGTTAGTCCATTGTGTGTACCAGAGAGTTGGTGGGCAAGTGTTTGTAAACATTGGTAAAACTTCTGTGGTTCGCTTAAGTGATTTTCGTCAGTTGTTGTTTGCGGAAGACGTATTCGATGAATATGTCTTTTGTGGGCATAATATAGACCCCATTTAAGTTAAGAGCTATGGGTTTCTTGAGTCACGGGAGGCAGGGACCCATAGCTTGTATGGATATGGTATGGGACTTTGCCTATCGTCATTTGGATGTGGAGAAGCTGAAGCACTTCATACAGTTTGACAAGTCTTGAGGTGTTTTTATTTTTGCTGAAAATTGAGACACCTCCACAATTTGTGCCTTCCTGTGCAGTAGCTGGTCTGAATGTGTGGAAGGCATTATGGCTGTACAGTACCTGGGTGCTTTCCACAGCTTTTAACCATGTCTCATTAACTGCATAGATGTTAATATTCTCAATGATGAAGAAAGCTTGTAGGGAGTACTGTTTAGATCCCCGGCATTGAGCAGTAACACCTTCATATTTTTGGGAGTTGTTTTTGCTTTGTCAGATGATTTAACAGGTTGGCTGTGTGTAAAATAAGCACTATGGGATATACAAAGTTTTAGCCAATATTTGGAAGCCCAGAGGACTCTGATGCAGACCATCTGTGACAAATAGCATGGTCTGCCAACCATATCCTCACAAGTTAACAAATGTTCTACCCCCTTTAAATTATACCAAAATCTAAGCCAGTTTATTAATGTAAATTATTTTCTGTTCATATGTTTGGCATCATCCTTGGGAAAGGTAGAATGGTGTTCAATGCCAGGCTCATACTGGCTTGAGACACATAGTCTGAGAACTTCATCATGTCTCTGTTCCAGGGAGGTATGTCTCAGATCCTTTACACCCACATGGCTATGATTGATTCATACTGATACTTGTGGTTTAACAACCTGAATGTGTGCATGACCCAGCTGACCCTAGTCCCCTTATAGTCAGCTGACTTTGAGTCTCTTACTCAGCCTGGTAAGTGGGACATCTGTGTATCTTGCAATGGGTCTAGGACACATGCTTAACTAGCATGTGTCCGAATCACAAAACATCGAACACACATACATGAAAGCGCTTAACATCGAAAAGTGCTTCCGTGTATGTGCAGTTCAAAAAAAAAATCTACCTGCTATCTGCCCCCCACTCCCCCCCTACTTTAATATTCTCACTCCGAGATCGCACTACAGTGGGGAAGAGGGAATTTTCCCTTACCTGCACTGTAGTCCGATCTACGAAACAGGCGCACATACACGGAAGGGCTTTTCGATGTCAAGCGCTTTTGTGTATGTGTTTTTGATGTTTTGTGATTCGGACATATGCTAGTCGAGCATGTGTCCAGATCCCCTTACAATATAGTCTCCTATGACCAAAATATTGGACTGTGTGGTGATATGCCTTATACGCCTACAAGTTGAGAGAATGTGAGATGTGGCTGTATGTGTTGGAATGGATATTGTTTTGTTGGAGTATTTTTGAGCTTTCTGGGGATACTGTTTGTGAATGCAATGCCTGGGAGGTCTTTGTGGTTTAGGAAGATTACATTTAAGAGCCTCAGCATATTTGGTCAATATGTCTTTTTCCATAGTATGTGTGGTGGGTGTACCATGTGCATTTCTGACAACCTGTTTGTTATTATAAGTGCTTGTATGTAAGAGTCTTGCCTCCAGTGATATTGTGTAACTATATATCTCACATACAGTGTTGGTTTGTTTAAGGATTAGGTGGTTGTCAGTGAATGTGAGACAATTGCTACATTGTCTCTGGACATCCATATCCACCCACGCTGGCTACAGATATATTAGAAAAGTGCATATCCATTGTTTAAGATCCTTATTATGTTATCTAGATGGGGATGGTGCAATATGGGTTTACAACTGGTAGTTTGGTTGCTTGTAAGAGTACAGCAAGCAATCAGGGCTACTTAAGACTAATCTTGTAGGGTGGTGCTTCTCACTGTACAGACTAGTTACTCTTTGTGCAGCTAAGTACTGATGAAATTTCGGGGCTAGTTTTGTATGGAAAATTTCAGGTCTATGTGCCTGTATTTATACAAGGGAAAAAGTAATACACTGTGTTTTAGTAATATTGACAGTTTTACATGGTCAATAACAGGTATATAACACAGAATGAAAGGCTTTGCCTCATTTGTATGAAATGTACTTACAAAAGCATATATATTCTTTTTTATTATCAGTTAAAGTTTTTATACTCCAAAAGGATTTCTGAACATACTTATAACATTTGATGGAAAGTTCTTTACAGACATGGCAAGTAATTTGACACATAACACTCAAGGATGCTTCATGTTTTTGATGTAACTAATTAAAAAAATGAAAGTAAATGGGTACAGAGATTATTTTATTTCAAGAAGACACTGGCCATTAATGTAATCAGATGCTCTATCTCAATATAGTTTGAAAGACAAATCTTAAACAAAGTCCTAGTTGGGGGGGGGGGTGGCAGAAATGTGAAACGTGAATGACTGACACTTTAAAGGGTGACCACTAAAGTGTCATAGATATTCTTTGTATAAGAAGTTTAAGATTGCTGTATTTCAAGTGAATTCTTCTTACTCCAAGTCAGAGTTAGTATATTTTTAAGCATCAAGAGTGTGGGGGCACAGCCCCCTGTTTGGGGGAGGGTGGAAGGATGAAGCCTTCCATGCAAAAATTCTTTCAAAGTAGTATAGTTAAGTTCTGATGTTCAGTTTTTGAATTTATTTTACACTTTTTCTGTCAGTCCTTAATAGAATGCATCTGTCACAGAGCCATCCCAGGTAAAATTCTGAAATAATAACAAGGAATGAGGTTTCTTTTTTAACAAGAAACAGTCTTTATTACAATTATCATTTATGACATAGGAAATCATGCATTTATATAAATGAAAACAAACATATTTACATAATTTCTGGCCTAGTAGCTACACCACAAGTAACATAGTCCAGAATGAAACCCCTTATTATTCTAAATGCACTTTTCTCCCCCTAGCACTGCATAGTTTTTTCCTTAACTAAACCTAAGTGATTTACCTTTACTGATTGTTTTTTCTGAAAGGCCCTGTGCGCTGTCCCTGGTTCAACCCGCTCCGTTCACCCTCGCTACACTCGGGCTCACTCTGCTCCTTTACCCTTCCCCCATTCCCACCCACCCCACTTTCATTACATTTATACCTAGCCAAACCACACCCCTTCCTCTTTTCAACCAATCCACACCCTCTTCCAATTATACTCACTATCCCAACCTACTCCCTCTAGCCTCACTTTCACTCCACTCCTCACCCCCATCCATACACTATGCACTACTTATACTCATTACTTGCTCATTCACTTCTACTCCACATACTTTTCCTCACCTGTAACCCCACCTCCCTCTACTTATGTCATGTCAAACACTTCCATCCCCCAACACGCCCACTATCAATTCCCTCCTCACTATCCCACACTTGTAATAACATTAACTCACAACACTATAATCACACTACTTGTCTCCTCTCACTTCTCAAATACTTTCAAACCCACCAGCCTATCTCCCCAGCCTCCAAATACCACACCCCATCAAACAGACTGAGATTTCATTTACTACACTCTATCACACATATCAAACTCCAAGCTGACATGCATCCCAAACCAGGTCCCATTAATACATTCTCTCAGCACCAACAACCTTCACCTGATCCCACCCCAACTACCTCTAGTCATTCCATTATACATTCCCATCCTTGCCCCCCCCGTCCAAAAACCTCCAACTCTGACCTCCTCCTGACAGATTTTAGTCTCTGTAGCATCTTAAATAAAACCACTGAATTCCATGCAGCCCTAGTCACCTACTCTCCAGATATAGCTGTGATAACAGAAACCTGGTTAAAGCCCCACAACAAGGACTGCGAAATTGTCACAACAGGCTATAACATCATAAGACAGGACAGACCAAATAAAAGAGGTAGGGGTATCGCTGTTATGTTTAAAGACACCCTCAAAGTCATACAACTAAACCGCTCCACTCCTGACCTACCTGACACTGAAATACTGATCACTCACCTAGATATCAACCCGAACAAAGCAATAATCATCATAGCCACATATCTTCCCCAGGAAACAATCTTCCCATCATTGAAAATCTACTTTACTGGGCATCCACAAAATTCAATCAAGAAACTATTATTCTTGGTGACTTTAACCTGTACTAGCATGCTGCCTGCTTATCCAACAACCCCTCCCTCCTTCTAAATCTCTTCAACTTCATACAAACAATAACCTGTCCAACTCGCAGAGACAAACACTCCAACAAGCAGTTAACATTAGACTGGATCTTAACTAACAAACCTAACCTAAGTTACCTAGCTGGTTGCCTGCTGACTCCCACAGCAACCATTCTCCAACCTTTTTATATAGGAAGCTCATATATACCCAAAACAATGTCTATTTTAAATATACCATTAATAAGAAAAAATTCTCCCCTACCACTTTTAACCTCCTACTCAAATGATGTGATTGGTCTCCACTAAAACACTTACATTTAGATGCAGCTGTGCAGTATTTCAACAGCACTTTCCTTACTATTCTTAACAACCTTGCCCCCATTAGGAAAGTGCGCATTAAAGTTAAGCCCCTTCCATGGCTATCCAAAGAGACCAAAATACTAATGAAGCACAGGGATAAATCCTGGTCAGATTACCATACATCCAAAGACAAAACTGATCTTGTAACTTATCAACAGCTAAGAAACTTAACAAAGAAACAGATCAAAAAAGACAAACTTACTTCCTGTCCTGTCAACAGAAACACCAAAATAACCCCCCAAAATTCTGGCAGTCCATCAACCACCTCCTCAACCCCGGTCATACCCCAACCCCTCCCCCAGCCACCTCAAACAACTCAGTCCCTATTTCAACACAATTTATCTCCCACTTCATAAATACCATCACCTCCTTACTAGACAACCAACCTTCTGAATCTCTCACAGTCCCCACCCCAACCCAGAAAACATCAACCCCCTCACTTTCTCACCCATATAAACCAACTACATAAAGAATCTGCTAACTAAGCTTAAACCCTGCTGTGTCACTCCAGGCAAACTTCCAAATGAATTTCTAAAACTTGCCGCTTCATCAGTTGCCTACCCAATATCAATTTTGATTAATTGCTGTATTACAGAACAATATGTTAGACTTCTGTGGAAAATATCCTACATCATAACCCTCCACAAAGGTGGACCCTCCATAGAACTAACTAACTAATGCCCCATAGCCATCCTCTCCCCTCTGGGGAAAAATCCTAGAAAAATACATCCACAAGCAACTCATTAACTATCTCCTTAACAATAATTGACTTTCCAATTTTCAACACGGCTTTAGACCTAAACATAGTACCAGCACTGTCCTACTAATCTTCACTAACACTATTCATCATCACATGAACGAAGGCCAACTTGTCTCATCCATTTTTCTTGATGTGTCCAAAGTCTTTGACACCGTATCCCACCAGCTGCTACTTAATAAACTGTCCTCCCATGGCCTCAGCCCATTAGCTCTAACTTGGTTCCATAACTATCTTTCCAGTCATCAACAGGCTACAAAATGGCAAACCTCACTTTCCCCCTAACTCCCCATCTCCACAGGTGTACCCCAAGGTTTTATACTTGGTCCACTTCTCTTTATTGTATTTACAAACGACATCAGCTCTGCTACTCAACTAACATTCAGAGTTTGGTACACAGATGCTGCTACACTTACCTGTTCAGTCACTTCACCCCAGGAACTCCAACTAAAAATGCAATCAGCTTTTCAGGACATTAAAAAATACCTCTCCCAACAGCAACTCATTCTGAACCCCAACAAAACAAAGATTTTAGTTTTCTGTAGTAAAAAACTCAAACCCTCCCATCCCCCACTTTCCATCATCTCTGCAAATAGTACCCACTAGTCACACCAAACTTTTAGGTGTTACTGTAGACGATAGTCTAAAATTTGATAAACATATTGCACTTACAATCAAGAAAGTCCACATCAAACCAGGCACCCTATACAGAGCCAAACCATTCCTAACTCCAAAAGCCAGAATCTCCACAACCCACTCACACCTGCTATCCTCCCTCCTATATGGCTCCCATAATATTCACAAACCTTCAAATGTCAGACCTCAGCAACCCAGAATCATGCTACAGTAAGACTGCAAAATATGTAACTAATCAACCACACAGATCTCACCATTGCTCGGCTTTCTCTCAGTTAAACTGGCTAGAACTCCCCAACCATTTATCACTACATCAACTAACCTTAGCCCACAATCTAGTCAATCAATCTAGCAACTGCCCTGCTATTTCCACCTTACTCTAGCCCAATACCAATCTCAGATCTTCTCAGATCTTCTAACAAACTTTTGCTAAAAGTTTCCAATTCCCACAACTTTCATGGAGACTCACTCTATTCGCACAGCATTTCCAGACTCTGGAATGCTCTTCTCCATACCATAACTAAAAACCCTAACAACCATCAGTTCAAGTTCCTCCTAATGGAACACCTTGCTGATCACCGGCTGTGCTCTTGCCACTCTCCAGGCTAATTTCTTCCCCATACCCTTTACTTATACCCCACAGGGTTCACCTACTTCACACAACTCCTATTAATTTCTGCAAGCCCAGTACACTCCTCACCCTACCTGGAATTCTTATTCACCTTCTCTTCTGGACTCTGTCATCTCTGCTGCATATCTGGGATCAGCAGAATGAAAGACATCCTTAGCTATAGATACATGTTTAAAATGTACAATGCTCATAACTGTTACCTGCATATGATATTTGACTCTATGCTGAATTCATTTTTCTCTCTGCTCAATTGCATCTTCTATCATTGTTGCTGAATTGAATTTTAATTTGTCTTGTTTTGTATATAAATTACAAGTTGCTTTGTTTTGTTTTATATATAAATCACAAGTTGTCTTGTATATAAATCACTACTGTATGTATTGCATTGTTTTTGTATTGTTTTGTATTGTACAATGTGGGGCTTTTCTCCCCTGGTCTCCACTGAAAACGGGCCCCTGGCCCAGTCGGACACTACCTGGTTAACAAAATAAATAAATAAAATAAAACTTTTAGTTGCAAACATGACACATCAGTTATAATCTATCCAATCACTGTCAGTCAGAGATTCCATAGCTCATTCAAATCCAACCTTCTTTTAAACCTCATTCCTCCTCTGCATGTATTATTCCCACAACCATTTTTCTATGTAATTTGCCCACACCCTTTTCTAAATATCCAATTTCCCGTTGTTTTATCTCTGTTACTATATTCACTACTTCTAGTACAGTTGGTTTAGACTTTTGATTTTCTAGTAATTGCTTTTTTGGCAGCCACCATAATTTGACTCAGCAAGGCCTTAGTATGTCTAAGCAATTCCAATTCTGTATCATAGCTCAAACACAATTTCCTTAGTTACCCCAATTTGCTCACCCAGTATTGCTGATAGAGTAGTCTACAGGGAATTTTTAAAGTCTGCCAACTCATTATACTCCCAGAAAATATGTTCCCAGTTACCTCTTTTTTTCTCCATCACACCTCCAACATTTGATGTCTACCTGAGGAAAAATTATTTGGAGTCTACTTGGGGTATATGAGTACATATGTAAACACTTCCAACCAAAGATTCTAAATCTTCTAGACTTTGTTGCATATTTGGAAGGCATACATATATCACCCCATTGTTTCTTTGTGAATTGCTCATCCAGTATTTCTTTCCAATCCTTTCTAACCTCTTCTGATTATGTTTCTTGATACTTTTATTGAAAGTTAGTACCTGCGGGCCTTTTATAGGCTGCGGTGGTGCAGCAGTTAGCATTGTCGCCTCACAGCAACAGGTTTTTCCATTCGATTCTCGGCTGGAGCACTTTCTGTGTGGAGTCTGCATGTCCTCCCCACGGTCGAGTTGATGTATAAAGACATGCAGGTAGGTGCATGCGTGAATGGGTGTGCCTTCTTTGAAGGTTGGGGGTCTGGCTGGCACCTCGGCACAATCATTAGCGGACCGGAGTTCCGCTGTGGCGACCCCTGACTGGGAAAAAGCAGAAAGAGTACCTGCGGGCCTTTTCTGTGCAATATGCATTTAGATTATTATGATATGGGTTTAGCAAATGAACAGGATATTTATTTTGTATGTAATATTCTTATATAATTTTGTATAATTGTCATAGGGACAGTATTTTTATCTATGTGCACTTATCATCCAATGGCTCTGTTAAGATCTTTTATAGACTGGTAGCCTTATTCCTAAGTTGCTATAATAAATGTTGGCTTACACTGGAGTTGAATTGCAGCAACAGATGTGCAGTCAAAAAATGAGAGTGTACTAGGCAGCTATTAAGCAGAAATTAAAACAGTAATTCTTCAATGAATTCAAAAAGATATGTTACAAAAGGTTTATGGTGATATGCAGTATATTTTCCTATTGTGGGTCAATTTTTCCCATTCTTGTCTATACGCATGTAGTATTAATTGCACCAATTAGTAAAGCTAAGAAGCAGGGAATGCATCAGTTTGTCATCACACATCTTTAATCATTATTAGTGCATTTAACTCCACTACAAGCCAGTATTCAGTGCTGACAAATGTTTGATTTGTTGTGCCATTGTACTTCTAGAGCTCAAATTTTGAACTTTAATTAAACCTATAATATAACTATTTTGGAGATTTTTTTCCAGGTCTCCTCCTCTACAAAGAGACTTTCATGAGCAGGGCTATTTAACAGAATACAAATATGGCAAACATTTTAGAAGTCTCTTCACTTGCTTCTAATAAATCCCTCATTAAAAACATGGATTTGTGCTTATGGACTTCATAGAGGCAGTAGCAAAGTATGTGATGCAGGTATGACTAGTCCTCCTACAAAACACAACTACAAATTGTTTTGTTATATGGTTTGTGTTTTCATGTTTATGTTGTATTGGTTTGTACCAAGATGAGATTAAGGCTTCAATTTCTTGTGCATCCTGTGAGACTTGTGCAGTAGTCTGTGAGATATTAAGCCATGACTGAGCTACCTTTAGGAGGCTCAGTATTATATATGAAAGATGTAAGAAATGTAATGTCAATTTCTGAATCCACGTTGGGCCTCTAATGTTTTAGCTAATGACTCAAGATGATTTGATATCTAATAGCAACTTATATTCTCTAGTACTTTAAGCAGGAAGGAAAGAAGCAATGTTGGATAGCAGCATTTTAATTTTTTCTGTCATCATTCTTAAATTGTAAGATTAGATGCAGTGTTTTTCATGAATTAGGAATATACTTTACAGTTTGAAAGTGCTACAGAAATATAACAGTGGTCCCATGTAAGAACAAATGATCCATTTTTATAAGTCTGATAACAATATGTACGTCATCAGTATAAAATTGGTGTACAATACTGAGAAACGAGCCTCTTCTCCTTTTCCATTACTGTAGTATAGATCAGAGTGTAATGTATATGTGCTATGTCTTTAAGAACCATGTGAGGTGTGAGGTTGTGCGTGCACATATAAATTTCAGACATGTGCAATCCCTAGTGCCATTTTATAGAAGCAGCCAGTGAGTGAGCATATATGATCGCAGTAGTTAGTTTGTATATAAGTCATAGTCAATAAGTCTTTACAATGATGTGTTTGTATAGAATAAAGCTGCTTAAACAGAACCCACGAAGACTCGTTTATTTGTGTACTAATAGGAAAGTGACATGGTGTCAGAACTGGGATGGAAAAGAGAAGAACATTGGGAGCCATGAGATGTAAAGATGACAGCGAAGGTAAAACCGAAAGAAAACAGTAGGAACATAACCAGAAAGAATCAAAGGTAATGAAAAGTAATACAAATTATTTACTCAATGCAGAGAGGCAAGAAAAGGCATTACAAGGGCACAAGCCACATTATCAGGCAAGTGGAAAGTACAAAATGTTTGTTAACAAAACAAAATGTTTAAGATAAAAGTATATGACAAAACTAACATGTTTAAGGCAGAATGAGTGTGTTTAAGGCAAAATTGGGCATGTTTAGAGTAAAGCGAGCACAAAGAAATTGCGCTGGGCATAGAAAAGAAAAGGGCTTAAATGAGCAAAAGGAGTATAATAAAAAAAAGAAAAAGAGCACAGTAAGCAAAAAAAGAAAGCAAAGTGACTGCTATCAAACCAAAATCAGCAAAAAGAAACTGAATAAAAACGAAACTGGATATGCTCCAAACCAACGGGTTACTCTGTAATATAAAGTCACTGAATCTGTAAATCCAAAACACATACGCTTTTATTAAGCACAACGCTCAGAGGTTTTTCGTTGGTAACACACCAACTTCTTCAGTAACGGAAAAAAAATAGCGTCACTCACAAACAACTGCCTTAAATACAAAATTTTAAAGTTTTAAAAAGGTCACATGGTCTCTGTATTCTGCAAAACCACATATCATTGCACCAAAAATTGCTGAATACAATAATTCTATAAAAGACAGTTATAAGCATTAACTCCATCAGGCAACTAAAATATTATGTTGAAAAATAATGTTAAATACAAAACCATGACATTATGTCCAAAATGCTATTGTGAAACAAACTAAATACAATAAATAAATCTAGGACCTACAACGGCTGACAATCCTGTTTAGTACCAATTAGAAAAAAATCATGAAACTCTTAATTCTCTTAGTGTGAACTGTCCCTGAATTATGTAATTAAAAAACTAGTAAAACAATAGAAAATGAATGAAAAAATATTGAAAAAATATTAAAAATATATATTTTAAAAAAATTTATACAAACATACAATGGTATCCCCTTACAATAAGAGCAAACCAATAGAACCAGTATAAAATATGGTAACATCAGACTTTGCTGCTGTACACCTATATAAATATATATATATATATATATATATATATATATATATATATATATATATATATGTGTTCACTAATATATGTCACTCCAGCCGAAATCGTCCAAGATATAGGAAGGCCAAACTAACCCTATACATAAACTAACATGGTGTAATATAAATTACTATAATAATGTAAAGAGATGATACATTAAACCAGAACTAGAGGGGGCTACCTACTGCAAACCCTACAACTACTGGTAACTATGCCCAACTTGCCCTTGCAGACCCTAACGGGATGGCTACTCAAAAGGTGCTTCTGACGGGTATAAGGATATAAAAATGTGTAAATAAAATAACATAGTATACTATCAAATGTCAAAATAAACTACAAACATGTAGTATACAAGAAGGGATCATATGAATACTAAAATAATTTATCTATTTAACCTCTTGAGTTTTAATAGGCAAGCTATAGACAGCATGCCGTTAATGCCAGGAGTATGGCAGGCATCTAGCCTAAGTTACCAGGACAAGTCTCTACTCTCCAAAAGGAGGGACATGGGCCCTCCCCTGCCATCAGATTTGACTTGGTCTATAATTGAAAATAGGAAGCCATGATTGGGATTCTCCACAATATGCTTGGCCAGGGTGTTCTCCATCTTGCCCTTCCTAATAGCATATAGGTGTTCATAAATGCGTTCATGTAATTTTCTGTCGGTTTTCCCGATGTAGAAAGCTGGACAACATGAACACTGGGCCATTTACACCACTTGTGTGCTTAAACAATTAAACCGTCCCACTATATGATATACAAAGTCCGTTATTTCAAATCTAGACCCTGTCTGTATATAACTACAGTACCGGCACATATTGCACTTAAACATGCCATCCCTAGTGTTGGGTGCTTTTGGTTTTTTCTCCAGTATACTTTTAAGATTGTAACCCCTCTTGAACACTATTCTTGGTGATTCGACGAATAGACTACAAATGGAATCATCCTGTGTTATCAACTTCCAATTTTTTACAATGATGGAAAATATCTCTTTAGCATCCATACTATATGTTGGTATAACGCTATCAGACATTGAGGTGACTTCGTCACTTTTCACTTCAATATTGCCCTGCACTATAATATTTTTGTTCAATATTGGTAAATAAATACCAGATTCTCTCTTATTTTGTACCTCCCTCAAAAGGTCATTAATAAGATCTATCGGGTAACCCCTGTTCTGGAAAAGGCTTGCCATAAAGCCACATTCCTCCAGAAAGTCACAGTCTCGGGATACCACCATTTGGGCAGCTCTAACCAGTTGATCCTTAGTAATTGATCTCTTTTGGGAAAATGGGTGACAGCTATTAAAATGAACATAGCTGTTAGAAAATGATTCCTTCCTGTAGATATTGGCTATGTAGCATTCTTTCTCTTTGTCTTTCATGAGATCTACATCCAGGTATGCTACCCAGTCTGAAGCAAAACTGTGGGTAAACTGGAGGAATTCTGTGGAAGTATTGAACAAGTCTACTAAAATAGTAGCTGTCTCTTCATTGCCCTACAGGATGATAAAAATGTCATCCAGAAACCATGTATACAGCAATACCTTGTCCAAAAATAGAGGATTAGATAGAGTGTATTCCCTCTCCCAGTAGGCCATGACCAGATTGGCCACACTGGCTCCACATGGAGAACCCATCGACACCCCTATCAACTGCAAAAAAAATCTGCTATTAAAAGACACAAAATTGTGAGAAAAAATGATGTCTAATAATTCACTGACCAATTGGATTTCTTTGACTTGGGCCTTTTTTAGGATCAACATGGCTGGAATCCAGTCTAGTGCTACTGAGTGAGGGACAGAGGAATATAAATCCTTCACATCAACGTTTAAAAAATGACTATCCTCACTATAAGTAGTTTGGTTTATCCTAGATAGGAAAGACCAAGAATCCTTGGAAATTTATGGCTTGCTAGTCACGTATTTCTTCAGTATGGTATCTAACACTTTAGTGCTGGCATAAGTGATACTGCCCCTAGCACTAACCAATGGGTGCATAGGTGGATCCAGAGGGTTCTTATGAAACTTGGGGGATCCAAAAATAATTGGAATTCTGTAGGCTGGTAGAGATATAAAATTCAATAAATCTAGATCTATAGTTCCGTTGATAAACATGTCACTAAAGTAGGAAGACACCCTGGAATTACCTATATTTAATTCATTTCCAGATACCTCTTTGTATGCCTCAGAGGAGAGAATGTCTTCCATTCTCCTGACATAATCGGACTCATTCATTGCTACCAAGCCTCCTCCCTTATCAGGTTGCATAACCCTCACTGTAGAATTGGTTAAGGAATCCAATAAAAACCTCTTTTCCTTGCTGATATTAAACTTGCTTGTTTGCTTAGATAGAGGTTGACTAAGAACGTGCCATATGTCTAATTCACATATTTGTTCAAATAAATATAAAGATGAATGCAGAGGTGGATTGTATGTACTCAACATAAAAAAGGCCCCTTTATCCCTAGTGAGATTACCCAAAAGTAGCTGAAGATTTAACTTCCTGACAAACAATTTTAAGTCTATGATAGATGATGCCAGGTCAGCTCTCTTGGAGGGCGCAAAGGAGAATCCCTTGGACAACAAGTCCACTAGTTCCTTCTCAAAAATAAAATCAGAGAAGTTGTATATTCTAAAGTCCTTTCCTGTATTGAATACAATATTGCTAGTCCTTGATGTTGATGGGTCAATACCCAAAATGGGCTGAATCAATTTCTCCTGTTCCCGGACCGGTTGCTGGATTTTTGGCCCTGATCTGTCGGAGGGGACGAGGCTGGGTCCCGAAAATTTGGATCCTCTACTTCCTCGTTAGAATTGTTAGATTTATGTTGCACTGCCAGCCGTTCTAACTAATTCTGTTGCATCCATAGAATCTACAAGGGTATTATCCATGGAATTAGGCCTCGCACCCCTATCCGCATCAACAGAATTAATAGAATTACATTCCTCCGGTTGCCATGTTCTAAAAGACAGTTCACACTAAGAGAATTAAGAGTTTTGTGATTTTTTTTCTAATTGGTACTAAACAGGATTGTCAGCCGTTGTAGGTCCTAGATTTATTTATTGTATTTAGTTTGTTTCACAATAGCATTTCATGTATAAGGACATAATGTCATGGTTTTGTATTTAACATTATTTTTAAACATAATATTTTAGTTGCCAGATGCAGTTAATGCTTATAACTGTCTTTTATAGAATTATTGTATTCAGCACTTTTTGGCGCAATGATATGTGGTTTTGCAACATACAGAGACCATGTGACCTTTTTTAAACTTTAAAATTTTGTATTTAAGGCAGTTGTTTGTGAGTGACTCTGTTTTTTTCTGTTTCTGAAGAAGTTGGTGTGTTACCGATGAAAAGCCTGAGCGTTGTGCTTAATAAAAGCGTATGTGTTTTGGATTTACGGATTCAGTGACTTTATATTACAAAGTGACTGCTATGTTTGGGCAAAGTGCTGTGTTTGGGTATAACTATAACTTTGTATTGTATCAAGGTCGTAATTAAAGTTATTCAAATTATCTCAGTGTGTAAAAGTGTTTACAGTGTGTGCTTATTACTGTGCATGTATTTTAAAGAGTTCACTGTTGAGTTAATTGTTTGTAAAATGCAACTATCTCATGTAATTCAGTCAAAGCATGGTTATTTGAAGAAAAGCTCTTCTGCTGGATGTGTCTGTTCACAAAGTGCCACCATTACAGAATGCTTCATGTACTGTAAAGAGTTGCCTAGCAAGGTACCACCATTTTGGGGACATTCAGAGTATAGCATCTAGTCATTTGCAAAGTGCAGATACCTCAAAAGATATTGAATTTGGGCAACAAAAGTTTGATTATTTGCATTCTGCAATTGTTTGTGTTTCTTGCGTTAAGGAAAGGTGTTTCTTACAAGAGATTACAAGAGTATTACAGTGCTTGTGAATTGCTCAGTTGCATTGTAAAGTTCTCAAATGTTTCTTAAAGTGATGACTTTGATCAGTGATGGTGCATGACTGTAGCATTCCTGCCTTTATCAATAACATTTCAAGCAATTACTTTAGTATTTCTGCCCTTACTGATTTTGCAAGCATAGTGAGTGGTGATCAATGACTTTAGCATTTTTGCCTTTACCAATTCCGAAAGTCGATTAATTTAGCATTTCTGCCTTTACCTATCGAAGATTTCATAAAACATGCCAAATTCTGAGAAATTATTCCGCAAAACTCTGTAAAGCATTAAAAAAAGTTTGAAAATCTATTCCGCGGAGTTTCGTAAAGCATTGATAGCTCTAAAAAGTTATTTCACAAAGCATAATAAAGCATTGAGAAATCTCAAAAGTTATTTCGCAAGGTACAGTAAAGCATCGAGAAATCTAAAAAAAGCTATTTTGCAAAGTAAAGTAAGCATTAAGAAATCTAAAAAGTTATTTTGCAAAGTGCAATAAAGCATCGAGAAGCCAGAGAGGTTTATTTTGCAAAGTCCAGTTAATTGAAATTACTACAAGGTTGTTCATTGGTATAATTCTGAAAAGCTTAAAGAGAGAAAGTACAGGTACAGAACACAAAAGCGTTGAACAAATTGTGTTTAGGCCAATTAATTGTCTGTGTGTGTATTTTTACATAAGATCCTTCACTGGTATGTGTTAATATGGCAGACGGATTTTGAAAACCTTAACTACTTGTGTTTGATCAGAATATTGCAGAGAACTGGAGAATATTTGAACAAGAGTATGATATTTTCATACAAGCAGCTTATGCAGATAGAGATGCACACATAAGGGCATTCATTTTGCTAAATCTAGCAGGATCTGAGGACATAGAAAGAGAGCAATCATTTGTATATGCACCAGCAGTATATGAAGGTGAAGGTGCAGATCGCCATATTGTTGTGCAAGCTGAGTCCAGAGAAGACCCCGAGTGTTTGAAGCATAAGTTAGAGAAATATGCAATCCTCAGATGAACATTACATTAGAGAGGCATTTATTTTACACAAAAAATCAGAAATGAGGGGAAACATTTGCAGCTTATACAACTGACTTGAGAAACAAGGCTAAAGTGTGTCGGTCTGGTGATTTGAAAGATGAGCTGATAAAGGATAGACTTGTGTGTGGTATTACTAGTGCTGCAATGAGAAAGATTTTACTTTGTGACAGTGATTTGACATTAAGAAAAGCAACAGAGATTTGTCAGATCCATGAGGTGACAGAAAGACATACGAACATGCTTGCAAGTGACAAAAGCATGATTTCAGTAAGCTCCAGGGAAGATGTAGACAGTATGCAACACATGGCAAACAGAAACAGGCCTAAGCAAATGGCAGCCACAGGATTTCCAAAGGAGGTGCAAAGCTTTCCAGAGAGTTCCAGGAAAAGTGCAAGCTCCACCACCAGCTCAGTGCAATACAAACATGAGTCAGCAAAACCCAAGTCTAGCTTTATTTTTAACTGTTGCAATTGTGGTGCAAATCATGAGTCTAAGAGAGAGAAGTATTTAGCATATGGTCAGCAATGCCACAAGTGCAGGAAATGGAACCACTTTCAAAAGTTTTGCAAATCAAGTAAGTTTCATTCATTTGTAAATGTCGTACAAAAAAAAAACAAGTTGATCAAGTAGAGCTGAAACAATCAGCTTTCTATGTGGATGGTGTATCAGTACTGGGAGAAAGAGTTGATGCAGTAAATGTATTAACAAGGAGTGAAGTGTTTTGGATGGTTCGGATCAATGGGAAATCCACAGAGCTCAAAGTAGACACTGAATCAAAGTATAATGTTATATCAACAGACACATTTGCAAAAGTGAGAACCAACAAACAACTCAATGTAACCAGTAGTGTGAGACTTGTTGTGTATGTAGGTGAAGAAATTCAAACCAAAAGTCCAGTAATACTTTCATGTTATTTGGCTGAGAACTGTTACAATTTATTATTCTACATAGTCCGATGACCAGTGCAATCTTTACTAGGTCTCAAAGATAGTTTGAGAATGAATCTGCTTTCTTTTGCTAAAGAAGTTCATCATGTGAGTGCAGTTCTAAGTTCAAGTTTTTCAGAAGCCATTTTGTCAGAGTTATGCTGATGGTTTCGATGACAAATTTGGCAAACTTCCAGCTGTGTATTCTATGAAGTTTTGAATTTGATGTAATATCAGTACATAATGTTTCCAGCACTGGACTTGATGCGTTGAGAGATCACACTATGACTGATCCAGTTTCACAAAAGCTTAATCACTACATCAATGTAGGATGGCCGTCAAAGCAATCTAGTGTATCACCTGAGGTGCAATCATATTTTCATTACAGAGATGAATTGTTGATGGAAGATGGCATTATTTTCAAAGGTCCTAAAATTGTTGTTCCTTCTTCCTTACAGCAAGAATATATTCAGATTTTGCATCGTGGTCACCCAAGCTTATTAAGAGAAGGGCAAGAGAACTAGTATTTTGGCCTTCATTATCAAAAGACATTGATAGAGTTCTTTCTCCTTGTTCAGTATGTAATAGCACCAGAGCGCATTTGCAAAGAGAACCACTTCAGCTAAATCCAATACCTGAACTACCTTGGTTTAATGTAGCAACTGATATCTTTGAATGGAGCAATCAACATGATTTTGTTTTGGTAGACTCTTACTCGAATTGGTTTGAGATTGGTTTGCTACCAAACTTAACCTCAACAGCTGTTATCACTAAGCTAAAACATCATTTCTCAGTTCATGGTAGTCCACACAATCTTTATTCTGACAGTGGTACTCAATTTACTAGCCAGTTGTTTCAGAAATTTGCAAAAGAATAGGACTTTGTACATGTCATTAGTGGCCCTGAATATCCTCAATCCAGTGGTCTAGCTGAACGACCAGTACAGAGTGCAAAGCAATTACTTGAAAAGTCAAAGCATAACAATACTGATGTATTCTTGAATTTACTTAATCTCAGAAACATACCTCGTGATGATATTCTTGGCTCACCTGCTCAAAGACTACTTTCCAGACAAACTAGTACTGCGCTACCTATTTTATCAAGTTTGTTACAGCCTAACTCTAAGAACAATAAAAGCATCAAGGCTCAATTGTTGAAGAAGCATGATATTCAAAAATCTAGTTATGACAAACTGAGCAGATTACTTCGTTCATTGAGGGAAGGAGAGATGGTACGAATTCTGACAATGAAAGGTTTTGATCGAATAGGACCGATAACAGACATCTGTGCCGAGCCGAGATCCAATTGGGTAAGCTCCGAGGGTGTGGAGTATAGGAGGAATCATAGACATCTTCTTCCTGTAACAGAATCATCATCATTGCAATCACAACATTGTATCTGTGATGCAGACTGTAAGTCAAATAATGAGTCAGACATTGTTTCCAGTCCAGAATGTGTTCAAAAGTCTGATTCTGTTCCAGAAAGTAATTCGAACATTCCACAGGGCAATCATTTTGCAGAAACTGTTCCAGTTGCTAAATCTGATTCCCAATTTTATGTCACACAATATGGACAAGTTTCTAAGCCTAGTGTGAAATACACAGCAACATGGACTTGATTGTATATATATGTGTACGTAGTATTGTATAATGCATGTCTTTAGATTATATGTGATTTCTGCATGCTAAATAATCTCATGACAGATTATATGATCTGTTTCTCAAAGAGGGAGGATGTAGAACAAAGTCTAGTGTGTGTGCGCTATGTCTTTAAGAAGTATGCAAGGCTGTGCTTGCATATATAAATTCCAGACACATGCAATCCCTAGTGCCATTTTGTAGAAGCAGCCAGAGAGTGAGCATGTATGATCACAGTAGTTAGTTTGTGTATAAGTTACTTAGTCATAGTCAATAAGCCTTTACAGTGATGTGTTTGTATAGAATAAAGCTGCTTAAACAGAACCCACAAAGACTTGTTTATTCATGTACTAACAGGAAAGCAACATGTACTACAAGCCTAAGACTGAATGGCCTAAGCTGCTTCACAAATTGTGCATTGTTATGTTAAAAATTAGGAGACCAGACTAATGTGCAGAGCACAAGTGTCAGGCCAACAGATTGGCATTTAGCTCCACCAGGTAGGGCTGAGTTATGTAACGTTAAACAAAAGGGCATTGAGAAAACAAATGTAAGTGACTAGTTGTTCCAGGGTTTTTTGCCTTAATTTTGGCAGGTTCTTCAAGCTAGCAGATCAAACCAAGCAGCAGATTAGATTTGGTGTACTTCTCAATCTTCCAAGTGTCTCAGCTTGCCCTTCCAGGAAGGAATATCTAATATCTATTTGAAGATCGTTCAAAGTCAAGCTATGGAAAGTCACTCAGATTCAAGCCCTAGTTCCTTCTCTAAGTTAGCATTTACTTCACATGCATACTTAAGTGGAAACTGACACCTGGACATCACTCCTAGCTGTAAAGGAAACAGAACAAAACAAACAAAACAAAACAAAAAAAAAATAAAAAACACCAGAAGAGCAATCATCTGCACTTGTTGAGACTGAATTTCATGGCTGCAGCATGAGCTACCAATAGGTAACTCAAATTTCCAAGCATCAGACATGGATTATTTTACAGCAGTTTTATTCATATGAACTTACAAATAGGCTAATTTCACCAAACCAGTTACTAAAAAGATAGTGACAATTCAAAAAAATCAAACAATTCAGTAGAACAGTTTTTATTACATGGGAACACTTAATTTGCCTCTTTGGTGGTGGTGCTTAATTAAGGTATGAACACTAGTTTTCAGGGCTGTCAGTCCTAAATGCATCTTATAAATCATTGATAATCTAGTAAGTTCTCCATTTAACCAACTTTGGGTCTCAGCTACCAGGACTTCCACTGGTAGCACTGAACTCCATCCTGGGCTCCCTTCTAAGAGCTGACTGCTCTGACCTTGGTATGCCTCTTTGTTTGGCAAAATACTCCAGGCTTATCTGAACATTTGAACTAACTATAACTGCCATGCTACAGTTTCTCTTGCCTTAAAAGGGCACAGGTGTACAGCTGGTTTCCATTACCTGGCTGCTGGCATCTCACTTTAAAGGTATCAGCCCCATGTCTTTGGTTTTCTGCATTCTCCCATACATAAAAGTCCTATTCCCCTTCTTACCAGACACTGTATTTCACTCTAATTACAACAGTGCCTTCCTACATTACTCACCTTTGTCTAGCTATTCTTTATTATGCATTTTCCGGGTGGAACCATGATGCTATTTTACAGATGACTTCATTCCTCGGGTTGAACCCATTGGCTTCAAGCCTGCAAAAAGCTCTGTGAGCCTTAGACACACCATCTAAATTGAGATGGTGAACTCTGGGATGGTGTTGAATATGAAAATGGAATAGCTGGAATGTTTGTACTTACTGTAGAGTTTGATATTGCCTTTCTTCAGGTGGTGAAGCCATTGAAGGGGATGTGATCCATAACCAACATGCAGTCTCCACCTAGCAGGTAGTACCATAAGTGTTCTAAGGCCTACTTTAGAGCCAGGCATTCACCTTTAGCTGTGAAATATCTGGTCTCAACTCTCCTCTGACATAGACTGATGGGGTGCTCTTAATTTTCAAGATTTTGGAAGAGCACTGGACCTAACCTAACCTCTGAAGCATCTTTATAGAGAGTAAATGGTATGGGAAAGTTAGTTGATTCCTCAAATGGCTCCCACACAGACTTTGTTGAGCCTCTGAATGTTTCATCATTCCTCTGGGGTCCATCTAACTCATCCTGATATTTTTTACTTGGTCGAGTTCATCAGAGGACAGGCTATGGAAACAAACTGGGGAATTAATTTTATATAGTACCTCCTAAGATCTAAGAAAGTACATATCTGCTTTTTTGTCTGGAGAAATGGCCATTCCTTTACATCCTCTATTTTCTGTTTTTGAGGATTAATTAAAGTATACCCAATTACATACTCAAGTTATCTCAACTTGGTCATGCAAACCTTGCATATCAAAGTGTTGACAGTAAGCCTGACCTGCCTTAATGACTCCAATACTTCTTGAACTTTAGTAAGATGAGAATCAGTTTTCCAAGTCGATGACTACATCATTCAAATAAGCTGAGGTGTAGGATTGGTGAGGCCTCATGGAGACTAAAGGGGAGGATGGAATACTGGAATAGGCCATTTGCAGTAGAAAATGCAGTCTTCTAGTCTTTCTTAGCCAATGCCTTAGTTCATCTAGGGTAGCTGTCAAACTTGTAGATGCTGTTGAGTTTTCTAAAGTCGTTATAAAAGTGCCAAAACCATTGAGTATTGCCCACTAATACTATAGAATTATTCCACCTACAAGTCAACTCTTTGATTACTCCTAGCGCTAACATCTTTTTTCTCTCCTCTCTTGCAGCTTATTTCTGGTCTTCATGTGTTCTGTAGGGTCTTTAATTTAACTTTTTCCCCTCAGGAATTGTTTCGGGTTACTATCAGATAGTCAAACTTCTGCAAGTTTGAACCTCATATGGTTGAGACTATAAGTTTGAATTTGTAGAATTTTGAGCGTTTCAATGGAAATCTCTGTAAGGGGAAGTTTCTGTTTTGTTCAATGTGGTGCAGTCTTGGAGTTGGTATATTTAAGTAGCCGGGGGTGTGGGGTGTGGGGCGGGGCGCAGTTTATTTTGTTCTCTTTACCTTTTTTTATTTTTTATCCATAGTCGAAGTTTTTTAACTTCGAACAGGATGGTACGAACTTTCTGTGTTCGAAGTTATTAAACTTCGACTATGTGATATAGACGGTTCCACTCGAATGTTCAGAACATTGAAGTTCTAATCATCGAGACCAGAACATCAATGTTCATAACATTGAAGGTTGAAAGTGGAAGTGCTAGGTAAGTAAAACTGGTAAGTTTTGGGTGTATATGCAGGGCAGCAAGGTGCCCTGCATGTTGTGTGTGTGTGCCATCTGAGTGTTGGCAGTGCAGGTAGGGTATGGGAAATCTCCCATTTAGCATTACTGCATATAGCGGTAAATGGGAGATTTCCCTTACCCCACTGTAGTGCGATCTTGGAGTTGGAATATTAAAGTAGGGGGGTGTGGGGGGCACAGCCCCCCACATGGGGGGTGCAGGGGGTGAAGCCCCCTGCATAAAATAGTTTTTGACTGTTTATTTGTTTTTCTGTGGTTTACGTTGAACCTTCGATGTTCTGAACATTGATGTTCTGGTCTTGATGATTAGAACTTCGATGTTCTGAACATTCGATGGTTTCAAGTGGAACCGATATAGACCCATTGTTTCGATATGCTGTTTAATGAGGGTTGTCCTTCTTTGTAAAGAAATATCTTTGTTTCTCAGGATAAATTCCTGTACATCCTGCGTCTTTGATTTTTAAAAGGGTGTTATTTACTCCTACTTTGGGTATGGACAGCATCTCTTTTTCTTGTTCAAGGTCTGTAACCTCAGATACTACATTCCCCACATTTACTTGCCCCTCTTTCCAGGGCTTTGATACCTTTATATAATATCTTTGCTCAGTACATATCTTCCCTGTCTGACTGTTTTTATAGTTAATCTCATTTCTTTAGTACCTTTATATGATACATTTGTTCAGCACATCTCTTTCCTGTTTGTTTTTATAGTTAACCTCATTTATTTACTAACTTTATATGATAAATTTGTTCATTTCATCTCTTCCCTGTCTTTCTCCGTTTTTAGTTAATCAAATTTATCTGTTTGATTACTTCATGAACTCTCTGCCACTTGGCTAGGAATTTGTTCTCAGTTGTATGGGCAAGAACAAAAACCTGATCTCCTACCTCTAATTCCCTATTCTGAGCATTTCTGTTATAGACTCTATGTTGGTTAGCTTGTGCTGTTGCCGTGAGATCCTGTATAATGGCCATTATCAGTCTTATTATCTCCTGTAAACCAGTAAAGGTTCTGTAACACTCTTTAAGGATTTCCTTCTTCCTCTCACATAACATTTAGTATAGTTTAGTATATACAGTATAACTTTAGGGAGACTTCCATGTAATAGTTAAAAGGGACTAAATCATTTGGAGGCTTGGGTATCTCTTGGATGGATAACATTAGGTAGGAAAATAGCTTGTCCCAGTTTTTACTGTCTTATTCTATAAACTTTTCTTAACATAGATTTTAGGGTCCTATTAAATCATTCCACCAAACCATCGGTTTGGAGGTAATGTACTGAAGTTCTTATATGTTTTACATGAAAGCTTTGGCAAAGTTGACATATGATTTTTGGAAATATAAGGTGTGGCCTGGTCCATTAAGATCTCCTTTGGTATCCCTACTTGTGAGAATAACAGTACCAGCTTTTTTGCAAATGGTTTGGAATTGGTATTCATCAGGGAATTAGCTTCAGGAAACATAACAGCATATACTTCACAAAGAGGATTACTGGCCTCAAACAGATGCCTTACACTGACTGTCTCAAAAAACTCAAGCTTTACTCCATAGCATATTGCCTACTCCGAGGTGATCTCTGACTAACATATAAAGCTATGTCAAACCCAGAGCTGTTGGACATGCTACACCTAAAGAAATCCCATTCCCTCTGAGCTACACACTCTAGGGACCTAAACCTTGTCACCGCAATAAACAGGACATGCTGGAGGGATAGATTCCTGTCCCAGAGACTTCCCATACTCTGGAACAAGCTACCCATCTATGTCAAGCAAAGTTCCTCATTAGCACTCTTCAAAGAAAAATCTTGATGATTGGATGGGAAATAGGAACTACACCCCGGGGATCACTTCTGTGGCTCTGTTCGACAGTGGCACAGGAAAATAACTTTCTTGGGTGGCATAAGCCAGGGAACCTTGTTGGCTAGGCTTACTTAGGCCAGCTGATAGCCTAGTACCTACCTATGAACCTATGAATTCAGTACTGCTAATTTATGTAGATGACCATTGCTGGACTGATTAATGGCCTCACAATATCCTGCTGGCCATTTTTATGACTATGTGTCCAATCTGGGTACCAATAATGGCTGTATAAACCCTTTTTTCTTCATTTTTTGTTATACTGTACATCAGCTAATTTTACTTCTCAAAGCATGGTTAAGCTGGCAGTGGCCCAACAGGGTAATCCTTCCCAGCTAATGTAGATATGCATTACTTGGCACAGCTTTGTATCTTGTCCTCTCACTGGGCCCTGTTGAAATGTATACATCTTACTCTGGAGCCAGAACAAACTGGGATTCTCTTCACCTTCTGTGTCCCAAGAAGTAGAAGGCTCTGCCATCTCATCCACTAAGACAGGCACAGAAATCTCCATGTCTCATTACTACCAAAGAAGAGTAATGTGCCCCAGTGCTCTAAATAATTGTTCTTATCATTCTCTTTAGTTGAAACTACTCATTGTTTGGGTTTCACACTTTCCTTGATCATTTCTTGCAATTTAATCTCAATTTTTGGCTTCTAGGACCTCATCTCCCCCCTGCATACTTGCCTCTCTCTACAGTTACTTGTGGGGGGGTCACTCTGTAGTACAGGCAGGGGTTGTCTGTCTTTCTAGGTATGCTTATTTGTACTTAAGACTTACCAGTGCCTTCCACTTTGTCTCTCTGCCTCATATGACCCACATTACTATAAATCTCTAGGTTGGTAGTGACTAATTTATCCTATAAACTGGCTGACTGTTTTGGCTGTGTTCCTACAATGGTGGCATTGTTGGAACTCACCCCCTCCCACTGTTTCCTCATGTCTTTAAAAATGGAAAACCTTTCCCTATTATCACATCACAGGTTAGATAGTGTATCATGGCAACTGGCTGCAAAACTTTCCTAACTGGGTATGTACCTTCACCTGGGTATCGTGGTGATGCCATTTCTCCCAATGGATACAAATAACTTCAGTGGACTTTGATGAGTAGGACTTCTTCTTACAGATAATTGGACTTTTACTAAGGTAATCTTGTTACCAAATCTTACAGAGCCCCTATAGTTCTTGCCTATCTATTTTTTTCTCAAACATTTCATCAGTTTTGCATTTGCAGAACAGCAGAATGTGGTGTCATCCAATCTGGTTGTAACATCATCGCATAGGTCCTCCACCCTCCAGATTTATAGTTGCCTGTATGGGAGTTTGTAGCTTTTTTTTTTACAGTATTTGGGAATGTGCCCTTGTTTGTTGCACTTAAAGCATGGAGTAGAAGATGTGGCTCCTTTCATCTTATTTGTATGCTTACTGACTTATTTTGATAGATGACTCCTTGAATCCATTCTCATAATATCCTTTCTTCTAAAGTTGCAAATCTTTCAGCATATTGTGGGTCCACTTGACACACAGCTTTTAATAGTTACCAGTAAAGCTTTCTTAAACCTGTATGTCACAAGCATCTCTAGCATTGTTTCCTTGCTGTTAAGACCTACTGGATCTAAAGAAGACTTTACAACTTATTTTAATTCAAGTTATTATGCTGTTATGGCTTTACTGCTAGAAAAGTCCATTACTAAATCTTAAGAGCTTGAGTCTTGAAAGTGACTCCTGCCCTTGACAGTAAAAGTTTTATCATATTGTGAAAATCTCTACAGTCCATAGTAGTCTGTGTCATTGAGAGGATGAAGAAGCTGTGTCATGAGATGCACTGTCAAAATTCGAGCCCTGTTGGAATAATTTTAGCCCTCTTGTTTAGTGATTTTCTTAACAGTAACAAGATATGCCTCAAGGTCATCATAACTAGTAACTGGCTGGAAAAGAAGAGCAGACCTTAGCTGTGCTATTGATATGACTGCCATTGCCATTACATTGGCAACAGTAGTTGTTAGTAGCAGCTGCTCTTTTTTTGGTGGTCATCCCCTATCCAAAATCCCTCAGCTAGCACTCTGACACTTCTTTGTACTGTAGATTAACCAAAGATATTTCATAGCAGCAGAATTCTTGAAACGAATAGCTTATTTTGCCATGGGGAATTACACTCACCCTTTTAAAGTGATAGATGTAATTGGAACTTCAAATTAATGCGTCTTGTTTCAGCTGCCCATTTCATGCACCAATTGTGGAACTTCCAAGCAGCAGCAGACTCATTTGACTTTCGTGAAAAAAAAAAAAAGATTTTTATTCAGATGAACATAAAGCAGTCTAAATTCATCAAAGCAAGAACAAAAAGGCAGCAACAGGAGGAAAATCAAACAGCAACTCAGTAGAACAGTTTTTACTATGAAAATAGTTCATTTTATTGGCTGATTCGGCAGTACTGCTTAAAAGTAGTTTTCAGCCTAACAGTCTTAAATGCAGTCTTACAAATTATTTACTTAAGCCTTTACTAGAATCAGACAAACAGACAGTTCAAAGTCTCTCTTCATTATGTCTTCCATTTAGAAATTTCATTTGTGTCTAAAGTCTCAGTAACACAAATGCTTTTACTGGCAGTTTTTCAGTTAATCAGCTATATTTATTTATTTATTTAACATTTGTTTACCAGGAAAGTCTGACTTGGAATGAAGTAAATTTTCAGCAGAGGCTCGGGGAGAAACACTCCAGACGCATGTCTTTCTAATGTAGGAGGAAACGGTAGCACCTGGAGGAAACCCACACAAATGCAGGGAGGACATGCAGATTACACACAGGAGGCACCCCAGCTGAGAATCAAACCAAAGAATCTGTTGCTGTAAGGTGACAACGCTACCGCTGCACTACCACATTGTCCAATATATAGGTCTTAGCTATAGGTCTTAGTTACCAGGACTTTCACTGGTAGTACCCAGTTTCAAGCAGGATTCTGGTTTTGGCATGTCTCTCATATGATTTATTTATTTTACTTTTGTAAACTTTGTTGATCAGGTTAGTCCCACTAAGCTAGTAGCCTATTTCAGGAGAGACCCAAGGTTGTATTCATACTACTAGGGAAAATTTGACCAGGTCTCTGGGGAACCTCCCTTACTATTTGGAGGGGAGGATCTTAAACTCTATTTGGAGATGCTGGGTAGTGTTGCAGGGCTGCTACTGCAGTTATTGGAATTCCAAGATGAAGGAGAGTACATCAGAGATGGAGAGACGAGCAGGAAAAAACTTAATGAAGGAAGGAGAGGGAGACAAATTAATTGTTACAGAGTTGGAAATTGGAGGACTGGAGACATCAGTGCAGATAGAGCTGATGAACCAGGCAGAGCCATAGGAAGGAGAGGAAATGCAGTTGAGTGAAATGTTGGGGAGAGGTTTACAGGAGGAAGAAAATGAGTCATTGGAAACATAAGTAACAGGTGGTGAAGGGAAAACACAGAAGCTATTCTTGGCTGGTGGAATAGCCAGTTTACAGGATTTACCACTGCAACATTTTTTGTTATAAAAAGAAGAAATTACATAGAATGAAAGAAAGAATTGAGAGAGGGTAAACAGATGCAGTTTCTCACCAGCCATAGAGAAGATGTCCAGTAATAAGAATAAAAAGCAAAAAATAATGTTAGTGTGAACAGGTATAACTTTATGGTTAGTATTATATTGCCACTAGGGTTTGAAATTAAAGACATAAGATAATTGATTCATTTTGGAGCTGAAGTTTTTTTGTGAAGTGACATTTGAAAACATAAATTTGCTGGAAAATGTATATGAAAAAAGAAATACAGTGGCACAAAGACTATGGAAAGACTATTGTTTCAAAGCTTGGGATTACAACTCAAAAAGAAAAGAAATGTATAATTTAGGATTTTAGAAATGGATGAGAATGAGCTAAAACTGTTTTTTCTTTAACTGTGTAGTAAAGTATATAAAGTTTAAAAATGTGGTTTGGACTGGGCATTGGAAAGTGTGGGTAGTAATAGGTATTAAGGATGGGAAAAAATTCAACATATTTCAAATCCAATAATTGTGAATGGTAAGAGATTTGGTAGGTACTGGGGTTAGTCTAAAGCATTTTGCTTCTGTGATGATCAAAACCATTTAATATGAGACTGTAACAAATTAAAGTGTGGCAAATTTCGAGAGAAAACAGTTGTTTGAAGGAAAAATGTTATCCACTATGTCGATGGTGATAGTAGGAGATTTTAACTATAATCTGGTGAATGGAAGGAGGGAAATTGACACAGGATATCAAGATGTTGAGGGAGTTAATAAGATGTGGAAATTAAAAACTGGAAAGAATATAGATGGCCAAATAAAAGGGACAATTTTAAGGCTGAAATTAATTAACTATATTTTACACTAACAACATGAAAGAAATAACGGGAAGTACAGATGTCTGAATTTTCAGATTTTAGATGATGTGTGAATAGGAGAAGACAGAGAAATAATAAAGGATGAAAAGAAATAAAAATATTAACTTCAGAGTTTAAAAATGAGAAAGAAATGATAGAGATAAAGAAATATTATGGAAAGATCATACGCTAATTAGACCAGTTTATAAAAATTGGATACAGTGAAGGGTAATGCATAAGAAAGACTATAAAATATACTTAGAAGTGGAAAGAAAACAGAAATAACATGAAATATAAAGACATTTTACAGAATTTTGAGAAAGACATAGAACAATGAAGTGACAAAATCAGGGAAACAGAAAGACGGATATATGAAAAGAATAGAGAAAAAGTAAAAATTGTGTTATGGGGTAAATATTTTTTTCTGAAAGGAAATAAAGAAAGAGGATGTTTCCATTTAGTAACAGAAGGAAAAATGAAAGAAAGAAGGATGGATTCTATCTTAGATGTCAAAGGAGACATAAAAGACAAACAAGAAGATATGGAAGTGGTAGAGAATTCTTTAGAGAAAATATATGAAAAAGAGTAAATGGATTGGCAAGGAGAATCAAAAGTGGAAAGTATATGAAAAAGTTAAACATTTTTAGAAAATGATATAACAAAAGAAGGAAAAAGAGAAGTTGATTAAAGAAGGTAAGAATGAATCACTGCCATGATTTGATGGTATAAGCTATGGCTATTATAAGTAAACTAATAAAGATGAAAGAGAAGTTTTTTTAAATATAAGTGAATGGGTGAAGGAAGATGTCGTGGAAGAAGACATATATGGAGGAGTGATAAAATTTGTATGGAAAAGGATAAAAGAAAAGATAGAAAAATTAAAATCCTACAACACTGGTAGATACTGATTATAAAATACTTTTGAAATTAGTACATACAAGGATGTAGGGCATATTAGATGAGGTAGTAGGAAAATGAATCAATGGTATAAAAGGTGAAAGAAATACTAATTATAGTGAAAGAAGCAGTGGAGATGATACTGAAAGAAACTAAAGAAGTAAGACTTTTAGCATGTGACGTAGCTATAACCTTTGATAAAGTGAGTCATAAAGTAATGTTGCAGATTATAGAGGCGCATGTATAGGAGAAAAATGTTAATGTAATAAAGAAAGGTTATGAAAATTCATGGGTACAAGTTTTAATAAATTGATGGATGGGAAAAATAAATATTAAAAGAGGAGTAAAACAAGGATGCCCATGAGTATGTGTTTGTTTGTATTAGTAATGAATACTGTAATACAGTTATGTATGTATGAAATGAGGGAGGCAAGATGCAATGCTTTAGTTCTAATAACAAAAAGCAAGGGATAGATAATTGAAGTTGTAATAAGGATCGAAAAGCAGTTAAAAGATATTCATTGGGAGACAATGTGATTATTACTTTGGGGGAAAACCAAGGAATATCAGAACATTTATTCATATTGTAAATGAAAGTTCCTGTGAGTTAACATTTGACTTTGCTAAAATATCTGCAATTAATTTGGATACAAAGCTGCTTTATGATCCCTGGAATAGGTTATTTATGAGGGGTTCTAACAGAATATTTAAAAGAAGGAAGATACTTCAATTTAGAATGTCTGATGTAAAGGAAGAAGAAATAAGGACTTACTTTGCTGAAATGTATAAAAATATGTTTAGTGTTGCAACATGCTTTAAGGAGGTAATTTTATGAAATGGTCTTTGGAGTTATGTTAACCTGCACAATGCAGGTTGGGTGATTATGCATTTTCTGAGTGTTGTTATTGTTAATAATAAAAATGGAATGTTAAACTATTGGGGCAACCAAAACATGCTTTTTTTCTAGGTCTGATGGACATTTTATAAATGATTGTACTAAAAGAAGGTGTATTGTATGTGGAGAACTAGGACATGGAAAGAATGATTGTAAATTATTACTTAGAGTTTGTAGCAGTACTGAATATTTAAGGTTTGATTATGAGAATCATGTAGCAAACCTAAAAATGTTTTTAATTTGTAGATTTTATAAAAAAAATATACAAGATATGAGTAATAAAGATGGTGAGAATGTTGAGATTGTGAGTGAAGATGCAGCATATCAATCTGTATAATTCACTGGTAAGAAATATAATTTGATTAATAATGAAATTGTTGATTTACATGAACAGGAGGTAAATGATGTAGATGAGAATGTGTCATCAGATCCTAAAGATATAGGGTTTGAATATACTGTTGAGGTACAAAATGTATGTAAATTGTTAAGTAATGAATAATGGGTAGTGAATAGAAATAGGGAAATTATTGGGAAAAGGGTGAGGAGAAAAAAAATCAAATTACTAAAGAAAGTTATCTCAATATTAACAGTATAATTGATGAAAGGAGGAGAATAAACACTATTAAATGGAGGGAGGAACAGATGTGTGATATTTTAGTCTTGCTTGATGCAAGATTATTGAATTCTGAGCAAAAAAAGGTAATTTGAGGTTATACAGGGAGGTGAAGCATTTTGGTGTTTTATAAAAGATTAATTTTCAGGCAGTGTTGTTCTGATAAAAGAAGATTAGCATTAAATTGTTAGATTCTGTTATTGCTAAACCAGGAAGGTGCATATTTTTATATATAAAAGTTGAGAGCAAAATCTGGAGTACTGTGGCATTATATGCCTACAACAAGTAAGAAAAGGGAAGAATTGTATGAATATTTAAAGAAAATGTAATGCCAAATGTAGGTATTATTATTGCGGGGATTGTAATGCATATTTCAAAAAAGTGTCAGGGAGATAGATAACCCAGTGTGTGCATGTCTATGGGAAAATAACATTCACATATAAGAGATGAAATATCAAGAATGAGATTGACCATAGGCCTTTTTCTGTAAGTGTGGAAGAAAATATGGAAGGGACTCATGGGGTTTACTTTTGTGATCCTTGTGCTATTAAGGCCTTAATATCTAACAGTAGTAGTTATTTTAAGGAAGGAAGGGGTAATAAAAGACTTAGTGGAAACGTTACCTAAGAGCAAGTTTTTAAGAGTGAGATAGGCTATGGGATGATCATATGACAGTTATGCCTTATTATAAGTCATTACAGCTTTGCTGGTGTGCTTTATATAGAAACATATAAAACACAATACTTAGAAATATAAATATAAAGATAGTTTCAGAATAAGGGAAAATGTAAATATCAGAATTTAATTGGAGAATGCATAAATATATTGGCAAAGATAAATGTGAATGTGCAAAAATTAAAAGGGAGATATATATATATGTCATGAAAATTTGAAAAATATATATATATAATGTATTTATTACAGGGAAAGAGAGAGGAGGTTTTTACTTTTCAGGGAGAGACTTAAGAGTGATAAAGAAAGGGCATAATTTGTCAGGGATGATAATGACAATATTATTTATGATTTAAAAAATACTGATGTAATAGAGATATATAGTATAGATCTAAATAATAATAATAATAATAATAATAATAATAATAATAATAATAGGAGTAAACATGAACAGAAGTGGTATCTTGATAGATTAAATGATAAAGTTATGATAGACTTAAAAATGGGTTAACTATTAAAGAAATTGATGATATATTAGGGAATATAAAAATGACTGCTCCCAAACCTGAAGGCTTAGGATATGAATTTTATAAACAGTTATATATTGAAAAAATGTAGTGTCACAGGTAATGAATTATTGGTTAGAAAATTGTATTCTGAGATTATGAAATATATTTATAAAAATGGGATAAATTATATAAAAAATGGAGGTTCATAACACTAAATAATACAGACTATAAATGTTTTATGAATATACTGCAAAAGAGACTAGGTAAGATTTTTTGAAATTGTCATTCAAAGAAGAATGTATTTAATAGAGCGAAGATTTACTAAAGATCTAATAATTGTGAATAAAGTTCTTAAAGAGAGTGTGAGTTATTAAAATGATATAAGCTGGTTATCTGTGATGTAGAATAAGCATATGATAGTATAAAATATAATATTATGATTATGATTTTGTAATTATATAGTTTTAAGGAAAACATACAAATTGCAAAGTCTATATATGAAAAGCCATATATTAAGGCAGTGGTAGATGGGTAGTTTAGCAAAGAGAGTCATATTAAAAGAGTTGTGAAGTAAGGTTGCCTGCTGAGTGGTTCTTTATTTTCTTTAGTTATGAATGCTATTATTTTAGAAGCTGAACAGAGGGGAAGAGATGGATTTTTCCAGGGAGGGGTGTACAGATTCTGCTGAATATGGCTTATGAGGAAAAAATGAATGTTGTCTATGATTAGTTCCAGTGAAAATAAATAAAACAAAGATTAAAGAGTTTGGTGGAAGTATAAGGATAGCTGGTACTTATTTTTCTAAGTTGTATTTTTTTCTGTTGGGAATCAAATTTGAAAATGAGAACTTTATTTGGGATCATTGGATAGAAGTAATATCAGGTATTAAACACATAGTTGATATTTGGAAATTATTTAAGTTATGTTGTTTTAAAAGATTTATCTTGTAGATTGTAATGCCATTGGTAAATTGGGTATTTTGGAGGAATTTACATGTTTTCACTTGACATGGAAAAATAATTGCTTGAAATTATTATTTTTTTCTTTTTATGGGGTTCAAGATTAAGTCTTGTAAAAATGATTTCAGTTTAGTGTGACATTAAAGATGAAGAATTAAGTCTAAAGAATCCTATTGTTTGTTTTGCCTCCATACATGTATATTGGATAATATATACAATATTTAGTATGCAAGATGATTTTGTAAGTTAGTTAATGGAGTTTACATATAAAAATTATGGGAAATCAATAATAAAATAAGAAAAATATGACAAATGAAGTGTTATGGGAAAAATCAATAGATGGACATTAGTATGGAATGATCAGTTTCAGACAAGAAAAGCATGGTATGAGGATATTATGGAAAAAAAGTGTTATTGTGTAAAAGTATGGAAAAATAAATGTTTTAGTATACAGATAAATACTTGGGAAAGGCAAGTAATGTTTAAAAATTATTTGTGATTGAAAGATTTCATATGGAGACTGATCACAGAGTAATTATAAGCTAAAGCATTATTAAAATGCAAACAATTGGAGGATATGAAATGTAGAATTTGTGATATAGAGGGAACCATGGAAAATTTTTTCTACAGTGTTCAGGGGCTAAACAGGTCTGGCATTTATGTTAAAACATGCTTGCTATAAAGATTTTGTAAGGGTTTAAATATGAATGATTGGTTTGGAATTTACATTAAAATATGGATATGATTGCAAAGTTGATTAGTTGTCAATAAGTTCTTTTTGGATTATATGGAATATGAAGTGTCAGAAATTGTTTAAAAATTATGGGATGGGTGGGATGTGGTCAACAAAATTAACAAATGGTTGTGGAATAATTAGCAGGGAGGTTAAATTATGTGTATAAGTGAATACCTTTATTTTGAATTTTGTTTTTGACACATTTATGTGCAGGATGATTATAATTTCTGTACATTTATGTGTAAATAAATAAATAAAGCTCCCTACACTTTTGATAAGTGTCATGAAATATTTTATATCCACATGAGCTACCACCAACTCAGATAGATGGGACATCGGTCTGAAGTCTCATCTGAAGGATGACATAAAATAGCAGAGACATAACTAGGTCAGCTGGTGCCCCCATCAAGCCAAAGTTGAGGACCAAAAGAAAAGGCCTTCCAGACATGAAACTGCGCTCACTGCTACAGCTACTAACACAGAAGTTTAAGGACTTATGATACCAGCCATGGCTTCTTCAATAAATCCTGGTGTTGCAGTTGCACTTGACTGGCAGTTGCAGGTCACACCCCCTAATAGTTTGTCCTCAGGAAAGATGTTCCCTTCATTTCACACTAGTAATGGCTCTACAGAATACTATTCTGGACTCTCAAAATAACTGTATTTGCCACACTATAGTTTCCCTGGTGTCGAAATGGGGCAGATGTACAGGCATCTTGGTTTAAAGGGACCAGTCTCTCTTCTTTGCTTTTGTGCATTTTCCCTGTACATAAAAGTCCTTTATCCCCTTTTTACATCACATATTTCATTTCATTCTAAAAAAAGTGCTGGCTTCTTACACAGTCCTGCCTCTACCTGTGCCTAACCATTCTATATGTTAGGCTTTTTCCTTGTGGAACCATCACAACTATGTTACACAATTCTAAAATACTACAATCATTATGGAGTGTGCACTGAAGAAGACAAACAGGCTATAACACAATTATTTTAAGAGAAATAGCAAGTCCTATCCTTACAGCACAGCTTCATTAGTTAAGCAGTTCTGTTTTCTTAATATTCAGTAAACATAAAGAGGTTCTTATTTTTTCTTAGAAAATGAATTCTTCCTTGCAGTGAGACATCTAATGATTTTATGTGTAATGCTAACAACCAAAGGACTTGTTGCTCAATACCAGTTGTATTAAGTCAGATGTATTCCATGAGATGAAAGAAAAATTAAATCATAAGACTTGCTGGTTTGCTTTCCTGCATGGTTACATGGGCCTGCTTCTTAAATAAAGACCTTCTTTTATCATCTAATCAGTAGAATTGCCTTGCATGTCCTTTATGCAGGCACTGCTCATATATAGGAATGCATTTTAGACAAGGTAAAAATGATGGTGTGTGTTTTAAAGAAATTGACCAGACATCTGAAAAAGGCTATTCAGCTTGAAAATTCCAGTATTTGGATTATCTTTCACCGAGGTAATAATAACTTAGTTCTTATGGACACAATATGGAAAAGCAGGCACACAAATGGAAAAATGAGTGTTAAATTAGGATTTTATAGATCACGCTAGCAAACAAATTGTTTCAATGGCAGAAAATCTTACTCCATTGCTAAACTCCTGTGTATGTAATACTGTACAGAATTAGTCTTTAACATTGGTATTTGTGTGAGCACACTATCACATGCATATTAATTGTAAAAAAAATTAGATGTAATGCAATCCTATCTCGCCTACATTCATAACTGATGGGCTCGGAGCCGACTTGGCCGATACACTAGCACGAATTCTCTCATTGGCTGGGCCAACCCCCTTATCCCAGGATGCACCACGCCCAAACCCCCAGATCTCGTTTGCCGCCCCTAGAGTAACGACGTGGTCTCGAATTGGCTGTGGCTAAGTACCCTTCTTTTTTGGCCTTTTGGTCGCTTTTAAGCAGTTAGCTTTAGAATTTATACTCAACAGCTATTTTAATAGCTATCTTGTTGGTATTTCCATTGTGAGTGACTGTGTTTGTCTTTTTGAATTGTTGTGGTAATCCCTTCTGTTTGGCAGGCTAGGCCCGTTTTAGTTAGAGGGCCTTTGCCCTATCTCTTGTAGAGCGTTTAAGTTAGAGCTCTTCTCCCCCCCTTCCCTCCTTGTGTGTTTTGAATGTATTACAGTGAGTATGTCTGGCAAAGAAAAGGAACATAAGCCATCGGGCTTTAAAAAATGTTCGAAATGCAATTACAAGATGTCATTGACAAATGGCCACTCCATCTGTGTTTATTGTTTAGGGGTTAAACACTTGCAAGAATCTTGCAGTGTTTGCCATGCTTTCTCCTCTCATGTCCTACATGAGAGAAAGAATAAGTTTATCCTGAAGGGTCTGATCAAACCAGCCTTTGAGGAAGCTTTGGCCTCTTCTCCCTCCTCAAAGTCTTCGGCTCCGACATGTCCTTCGGAGCCGCCTGCTAAAAGGGCTAAGTCTGTGGAGAGATCAGGTACTCTGTCCCCTTCCTCGGCTCCACTGATTTTCGAGCCGCAGGATAGAGGGTCTAAATTTGGGTCTCCTTTGTCGGCTCCATTGGTCTCAGAGCCACAGGAGAGTGTTTCTGCTCTGGGGTCGGTTTCGTCGGCTCCTGAACCGTCGGCGCCGAAGGGGGTATCAGTTCTGGTCGAGTCTGCTTTGGCCCTGATCCTTTTGGAACCGATTTGAAGTCGGCCTCCTAGCCTTGTCTCGGAGCCGATAGAAAAAGTTTCTCGGCCCCCTTCTGTTTCCTCCAGGTCCTCCAGGCTTTCAGATTCGGATGTAGATAGGGTGGTCCAGAGGCTCCTCCAGTCACCTGTCTTATCCAAATTATTTTCGGCTCCGGCCCAGTCGGCCCCGGAGCCAGCCCTTTCGATACCGTTTCTTCCTCCTCCGACAACCTTGGTGTCGTCGGAGTAGGAGTTCGCAGAGTCGGGTGAAGTCCTTGAGTCAGTCCCGAGACCCACTGCTAGTCTGTTGGCACCGTCTTCAGCTCCAACCCTTTCTGTGCCTTCCAGAGGTTTTGGTTCTTGGGTGTCCTCAGCCGGGCCCGAGGGGGATTCATCAGGGCTTCTGGTTTCGGCCCCAAGTCTCCCTCTTGGCGCCTCAGCTAGGGGAACCCCGACACCGGTCATGGTTTCGGGGATGGGCCTCTCGTCGGATTCTGGTGGGCCCGCCTTCGAGGCTATGAGGAGCGCACTGGCCAAGTCTCTAGTGACTTCACCTGAGTCTGCGACTCCTTCCCTAGACACAGCGGCTAGAGCCTCTGGTGCCCCCCTATCTTCAGACAGTGCGGCTCCAAGGCCTGAGGATTCCTGCTTGTGTGGTCCCCTGTTTTCCGAGGAGCCTTCAGAGTTCGTGCCTGAAGAGCCCCCCAGGAAACAATTGTGCAAGAGGAAGCACATAGACTCCCCAGATGAGTCTGTCACCTCGGACACCGACCTCGATGATGAGGAAGGGTCCCCGAAGTCATCCTCTGACGATGTCTTGTTCTCCGATATCCTGGAGATCTTGAGACAGAGGGGCGACTAGCCATCCAAAACCCCTTCCGCTGAGGAGTCGGTCTTCCTCAAGGCCTTTGGAGCCCAACCCTCTGCCTCCTGGGTGTCCCCACCCTTCGATGAGTTACTGGACCTTATTTGTCGAAGGGTGTGGGAACACCCTGACTCTGTGGAGCCAGTTCCTTCTCGCCCCAACAAGTTTTTGTCCGCACCCCCTGGCAAAGAGTTTCTAACCAAGGGAGTTCTGGTTGATGCTATGGTGGTGGCGTCTGCCACCCAGCAAGATGTGGCAGAGGCATCTACTTCTATCCATCCTCCTAACAAGGAGTCCAGGAGCATGGATAGGTACGGGAAGTGTACCCTGACATCAGCGACCTTTACCCTGTGGTCGCTGAATTATTTATGCCACTTTACGAGGCTCCAAAGGGATCTCATAAAGAAGTTGGGAGATACCCTGTCGGGTAATGTGCCTGAGGCATTGACGCAGTCTGTCAATGCCCAGCTGTCTACCCTTTCATCCATTGTTAAGTCATCCATGAGGCTCATATCGTATGCAGCCGAGGGGGTGGGTAGGGCAGCGAGTTCGGGCGTAGCCCTTAGGAGGCAAGCCTGGATGCGCTTGTGTCACTTTGCGGAGGCGTTCAAGTCTTCCTTCGCTGACGCTCCATTCGATGGGTCCTTTCTCTTTGGTCCCAAGGTGAAAGACACACTCACTAGATGTGAGCAGGAGGGTAAGACTTTGTCTGCTGTTGGGGCCCATTTTTCACTTCCCTCGAGACCTTATCCCAAGGCTCAGAGGGGAGGAAAGATGTGGTTCAGAAAGTCCCAAAAGTCTTTCCCTGCCCATCAGAGTGACCCCCCCTCCAGAGGCGGGGGGGGGAGTTATTCTGGAAGACGTCGCCCTAGAGGCGGCAGAGGCCCCCGCAATTCAGGAGACTGTGAAATCCTTTTGTGGTTCCTCCTTCCAGCGTCCCTGAGGGACTGCCCGACTGTGCGTCTCTGGAGCCAGTCGAGGGTCGATTCTCGACGCATCCAAGGGCCTGGGGTTCCATCACTCAGGATCAGTGGATGCTTCGTATCATCACCGGAGGTTACACCATCCCCTTTATCCGTCCCCCTCCACCGTCAAGGAACATCCCGGACGTGCCACCCAGTCAACGGGATCAAGCAGCCATAGAGGTTGCAAAGCTGCTCGGAAGGGAGTCATCCATCCAGTCCCTGCAGACCAGACTGGATTAGGAACTTACTCAAAGTTATTTAAGGTGCCAAAAAGAACAGAGGACTTGAGACCCATTCTGGACCTCAGCCACCTAAACCGCTTCGTAAAGAAGTCCAAGTTCTGGATGGTCACATTGCAGTCCATTTTCCCATTACTGGAAAAAGGAGTATGGATGTGCTCCATCGATCTCAAGGACGCCTATTATCACATCAAGATAAACAGGGCGTCCAGGATTCATTTACACTTCCGCCTAGGAGCCAGTCACTTCCAGTTCCGAGCCCTGCCCTTTGGTCTCACCACAGCCCCCTGGGTGTTTACCAAATGTCTGGCAGTGGTGACGGCTCACCTGAGACGTCTGGGATTCCAGGTGTTTCTGTATCTAGATGACTGGCTCCTTACCGCCCCCACCAGGCATCTTCTTATTCAAGCCGTTAGGGCTACCATCGAATTGGGACACCTATTAGGAATTACATTCAACTGAGAAAAGTCTGTATTGCTACCATCACAGCATGTTGCCTCTATAGGCGCAGAGCTAGACTCTGTAGACATGCGAGCATTCCTTCCAACAGAGAGGATAAAGATACTACAGGACCAAGTCCTAGCCTTACTACCCCAAAGGAAAGCCCCAGCCAGGATGGTCCTTTAGCTTTTGGGGTCGATGGCAGCTGCCATTCTTCTGGTCCCTCTGGCAAGATTGCACATGCAAATTCTCCAATGGCTCCTGTCGACCCAGTGGTCATACCAAGATCTGCCCTTGTCCTACCCGATTCTCATCACGGAAACATGCCGGCGAGATCTTCATTGGTGGCTCCTCTCCTCCAACCTGAACCAGGGGAGTCTCTTCTGACCCCCTCCCCCATTGCCACAGTGACCACGGATGCTTCCCAGATAGGGTGGGGGGGGCATTATCTGGGCAGGATGGTTCAAGGCACGTGGCAGAATCACGAAACCCACTTACATATCAATGTTCTGGAAATGAGGGCAGTGCTTCTAGCGTTGCAGGCACTTCACAGCTCTCTTCCCAAGGGTACCATCGCAATCTTCTCAGACAATATGGTGGTAGTATGGTACCTGAACAAGCAGGGAGGAACCAGGTCTTATCCTCTTTGCAGAGAAGCCATGAGAGTTTGGAACTGGGCGATCGCTTCCCAGAGATTTCTAGTGGCAACGCACATTCCGGGGAAGTCCAATGTGATAGCAGACAGGCTGAGCAAAGTTATTCTGATGCCTCACGAGTGGTCCCTGAATGACCAAGTAGCAGCTCGGATCTTTTCCAGGTGGGGGTTTCCTTGTTGCGACCTTTTCGCCAGCCCCTGGAATGCGAAGTGCAGCAATTTCTTCTCCCTGATTCTCCCCCAGGGGGAGTCACCCAGGGACGCTCTAGCCCACAAAAGTCTGTTCTACGCCTTCCCTCCAGTCCCACTACTTCCAAAGGTGATTCAGAAGGCGATCTGCTTGGGAAGCAGCATGATTTTGATCGCACCACACTGGCCCCACCAAGTTTGGTTTCCTTTCCTTCAGAAGTATGCAGTGAAGGATCCTTGGATTCTGGACCCAGTTCCAGACCTCCTGACTCTTCAGTCAGGTCAGGTCCATCCGTCACTACGAACACTCAAGCTAATGGCTTGGCTGCTCCACTTCCGACCTGAGTAAGACAGCATATCCTTTCGCCTGACGTGGTCCGGATTCTGTCTTCTTCTCACAGAGCTTCCACTAAGGAAATATATTCTAATAAATGGAAAAGGTTTGCCATTTGGGCCCAGCGGCACAAACTTGACCCTCTGACAGCCCCGGTGTCGGCAGTATTAGATTTCTTGGCAACTCTTTTTAGACAGGGTTCCGCTGTCTCCACGCTTAAAGTCCAATTGGCAGCGATTTCTAATTATCATGTTGCCTTTGAGCCTTCACTCATGAGTCATAAGTTGTGTAAGGCCTTTCTTAAGGGAGCTTGGTTGCTTCGCCCCCCGGTGTCGCAACCTATTTTGCCATGGGATTTGAATGTAGTTTTAGGAGCCTTGACGTCTCACCCCTTCGAGCCGGTGGCCACTTGTGAGCAAAAGTTCTTATCTTGGAAGACTGCTTTCTTGGTAGCTATTACTTCAGCCAGAAGGGTTTCGGAGCTTCAAGCCCTTTCTGCTAAGCCCCCCTTATCTAATCTTTCACAAGGATAGAGTATCTCTAAGACTAAACCCGTCATTTCTTCCGAAGGTTTCTTCTGTTCTTTGTCTGCAGCAATCTATAGAGCTACCAGTTTTCTTTCCAAAATTTTCCAACAAGGCAGAATACAGACTTCATCAGTTGGATGTGCATAGACAACTGAGGTTTTACTTGGATAGGACACAGCAGCAGAGGAAATCAGACCAGTTGTTTGTGGCCTTTGCAGAAAACAGGATTGGCAAAGCAGTAACTAAGACCACTATTGCTAGGTGGATTAGGGATTATGTTTCATTTATCTATGCATCAACAGGAAGGGACCTTCCATTTCCAATTAGAGCTCATTCTACTAGGGCTATGGCTACTTCAGTGGCCTTTCACGCCAGACTGTCGGTGGATGAGATATGTGCAGCGGCCACTTGGGCTTCTCCACATACTTTTATTTCTCATTACAAACTGGACGTGGCCTCTAGAGGTCGGGCGTCCTTTGGTTCCACAGTGCTCAGGAGTGTTTTCCAGTGAGCCTCCCAGGATCTAGGTGCTAGGGACGCTGTCCCATCAGTTATGAATGTAGGCAAGATAGGATCGCATTACATCTTTTAGTTATGTACTTACCATAACGATAGATGTATGTGATCCATCTCGCCTACATTCTTACGTACCCGCCCTCCTTCCCCCTACCTGTTGGATCTGGAGGAAACACTATTGTACAGTCGGAGTGGCTCATGTGGGTGAGTTGTTGTGGGGCAAACAAGATCTGTGGGTTTGGGCGTGGTGCATCCTGGGATAAGGGGGTTGGCCCAGCCAATGAGAGACTTCGTGCTAGTGTATCGGCTGAGTCAGAGACGATTCTCGGCTCTGAGCCCATCAGTTATGAATGTAGGCGAGATGGATCACATACATCTATCATTATGGTAAGTACATACCTAAACGTTTTTCAGTATCATGAGGCATTTGATGCAACTGAGTGACAGCATGTTGAATAGAAGATAAAAGACTAAGCCAAAGACCTTTTCTCTGTCACTACAAGTGGAAGCAGGCATAGAGATAATAAAAAATAGACTGACAGTTCAGAGTTTGATTGTTGTTCCACTAAACTAAAAGGCAGTTGTTTCAGTGTCAACATATCTTCTTTCCTTGGTAAAACCTTTTATATGTAATACTGTACTACAGTGAAAGTTCATTACTCTACAAACATTCGGTGGTGAAATGGTCTGATATTATTTCATTTTCTATTCATGATTCCATGAAACTGCTTTTCTCCAATCATATTTCCTATCTTTTATAGTGTAATTGCAAGATTGTAGTTTGTGTATACCCTTTCATGGGTGTTGTTATGCAACTGTAATGTATATTTGAGTAAAAGGAGTGTGGGTGGTGAACTCCACCACCACCATTTTTGTCTGCAGTACTGATTTACAGATGAGTGTTTTGGTCATTTGTTATCAAGCATTTAAGTGTTTGTGGGGTTGGGTGTAAGATGGCTACAGGAGAAGCCTGAAAGTTACTATTTTAAACTTTGCAACGTATTAAAGTATTGATTTGTTGCTATCAGCAAATGTTATCAGTAAAATCTTATATGTCTACAAGCTCTTTAAAGGCTTTTTTTCTAAAGTACTAACAGGTTCTTTGAAGTCACAGGCCTGTCAAACCACACTACAAACTAAGCTCAGTTTACTTTCCATCTTCCAAGTGTCCAGCATACCCTTCAAGTTCAGGTTTATACAAGTGCTTAAATCTTAAATACTGTACAAATATTGGGTTAAATCATGTGCAAATGTTAGTAAACAAAGTGCACTACTGAAAATGTATTAAACAAACTAACTTAAAGTTTAAATGCACTGATAATGATGTGAATATATTCAGAAGAAATACAATCAGCAAAACATCAAAAGATAACCGCAGAATGGAAACCTAATAATGAACAACATAGTAGGCAGTAAATAAGCACAGTAACTTTTACAGTATCAGAGCCATGAGAACACTGGTTAGAGCCTGAGAAAAGACTACAGGACTTAATATTAAAATGATGTAACATTACCAAATTATTCAGCTGTAAATTAATGCAAATGACACACACACAAAAAAGTGTTTGTTCAAATCAAAATATAATAAAATGTTTTCTTTAAGTCCAAATGCAGTAGTGCCAAACAGTACACAAAAAGTTTCAAACAACTTTTGATTGCAAATTAACACATTGTAGAAACAGAATACATTCACAAAGCATAAATGTTACACACTATAAAAGCTGGAGACAGAAGAAAATCTATGGATCAAAATGCATCTCCATTATCCAAACCATGGTTGCATATTCACTCACTGTTGCTAAGAAGAATCTCTATGGATGTCAAAATGATGAGAATTACACTTCCAAGAAATTTGGCCAGATGATAAAATTCATTTAGTCTTGAAGGCACTTACTGTGAAAATTTGAAACTGATAGCTTAAGAGATAGTTTTCAGATAAATTATAAATAAAGAAGCATTCAACATCCAACTGCAGCAATCCAAACTACCAGTAATCAATGATAAAAACAAATGAAACTAATGTGTGATTAGCAAAGGTACACTGAAACAAGCCTGCCAATTCAAACACAGCAGCTCCTGAAAAATCACATGTTCAAGTAGACAGCAGACAAAGAGATGGACTTGGAAAACTATGTCTTTAATGAGGTTTTCCTTCTCTATGTACTGAAACTCATAGCCACAACAAGTTAGAAGCCATGCCATTCTGGAGAGAGAAATGTTGCAAAGGAGATGCAGAATCTCAGATGTACCAATATCCAAGTGTTGAAGAAAACATCCCAAAACAATGCCACTGACAACATACAGGGCCCTGTCAGCATCTGGATCTGCAAAACTAAGAGTGGTACACTGGATACAGCACTGAAAAGTGCATAGAGCCAGACTCATTGAGACCAGATGAGGAGAAGGATACTCTTGACACAGAATGTCTTCAAAGGCTGGTTAAGTTAAATAGCTTCAGTCACATATCAAAATAACACATTTATGTAATGCTGTTTACATAATGTTAATGAATGTAATTTGTGAGAGTGTGTGTGTGTGTGTGTGTGTGTGTGTGTGTGTGTGTGTGTGTACAGGCTTGTGAATGTATGTGCATGTATATAGAAGTCAGTATGTGTTAACAAAAAAGTTGATATATTCAAAATCCTGAGACATTTGCAATAATTAAACAATATAATTGTTAAATGAAGCAGAATAAAACAAGTTACACCCAAGTTATTTTATCTACCAAAACATGAGGAAGCAGAGGGAAGGAGGCAAATTAATCCACTACAGCAGTGACATATGATTGGAAGCTGAGAACCAAGCAAGGCAGTAAAGAAGGCCACGCCATGCTCTTCACTAAACAGTGTTTTCTATAGCCAGGAAGTCGATGCATGCACAAAACTGCACATATATCAGCAGTCTGACATTATGAGATTGTATCTTGCTTGCGCTTGTATACAGCTAGTGCACTCAATAGCTGGAGTAAAGGGGGCAGATGCCCCAGGTTCAAAGTGTTACAGTATTACCAGCATTCTCAAGTGAATGCCTGGTATTGCATTTGCAATTAGAACAGAAGCGTTTTAGAGGTGTTTTTTTTTTGCTCTTCAAATCTGGAGGAGGACCTTTTTTGCTCCAGATTGGGGGATGGCACAGGCACCAGAATAACTTGCTATACCTCTAAGTGCATGTACCACCCACAATCATATTCCAGAACTGCTACAACTGAAAAGCAAACTGATTTTTTTGTAATGACTTTTATTTTCTGGACTTGTGTTTAGCTTTAGGGCATTACCTCTTAATAGATTCTGAGATTGCCTCTGTATTGTTATTCATGTTGATGTGCATGCTGTTAATATTATTCTAGAGAATATATCTAAAGCTTTTCCGTACTTTATTTCTTATGAACAAACTGCTGTTGGTATTTATTGGTGGTGGTTGTAATTGAATTTTGTTGGGGAAGGTTATTTTAACACTGTAACATGTTTACAAGTATGATGTCTTGCTGGTAGTAATGTTGAAATTACTACTGAAGGAATATCCTTCAGGACACATCAGATGACTTAACTGGGAAGCCTGTTGTGTAATAGTGTTTAATCATTCTTCTTTCTGAAGGTTGTTAAGAAACTTGAAAGTTGTTACACCGTATTTACATTTATTGTTTTCTATATCCTGTACACTTGGTTTTAATTATCTTTAATTCATGCATTGTTTTATGGGCAATGTCTGTTTATTATACTTGTGACAGAAGAAACCCTGCCAATTTTTTATTTATGCTAATATTAAGTTTAAGCAGCCGATTTCCTGACACTTGCTGGATTGCAGAAGAGTATCTAGCATCTGTGCTTTGTAGCTCAGCTCCAAAGTCCATCATTCTTAGCAGTACCTAAATACATTGCAGTTTTATCCTACAGGATTAGAGCAGCAGTTCTTATAAGGTGAGGACTGTTTCAAGGAAGACAGAGACTTGTTTCAGGGGAGGCTCAGGCAAGACTGCAAATGCTGCAGATTTCAAATGATAACTAATATGCATTATGTTTTGTGGGACATAACTAAATATAGAGGGGTAATATTCAATGAATATAGGTGTATTTGTTGTGCATTGATAGTAAAATAACGTACCAAGTCAAATGTTGATTATTGTGGTAGTGGCAATGTTTATGGTTTGTACTGGGGCGAGGGTGTCTGACTTGTATAGAGCATCATATATGGCAGGCTCAGTAAATGTTCTGTGGTTTGAGGGAAGCTCACTGTGACAAGAGTATGCAAACCTGTAGCGCAGCATGAGACCTCTGAGATCATCCGTGTGCAACTAACATCAGGCAAATCTGCAATGCAAATTGTGGCCTGCTACAGATCACCCTCCATGACCCAGGGACCACCACTCCACCTTTTTGGAGACACTGGAAAACATGAAGGTCCTACCGAACACCCTGATATTGGGCGATTTCAATTACCCTACTGTTAACTGGGAAAACTACTCCAGTACAAACTTCCAGGTCAGGTGCTTCCTGGAAATTATCAACTCAAATGCCCTGGATCAGCTGGTAAACTCCACTACCAGAGGTGAAAACATATTGGACCTGGTCATCACCAACATGGGCGACAGGTGTTCCACACCGGAGGTCAGCCCGTCACTGGTTAGATCAGACCATAAACTAATCACTCTGGATGTCCACACTACACGACCACCTCCAACCGAGGATACCACAGTGAAAAACTTTTCTATAGCAAACTTCACCTTACTTAAGACAGAGGTGGTAAGTTTCACAGCCCCCACGCTGAAGGATGACAGCGTCCAAGATGCAAGAACTTTACAAATGCATTCTATGAGCACCTACAAGGATGCATGGATCGTGCCATCCCTAGAAAAACCAAGACTCACTCCACTAAGAGAAGGAAATCAGTCTGGTGGACCCCTGTCATAAACAGGCTATACAATAGAAGGAGGAAACTAGTTCAGAAAAAAAGCAAATCCAAGAAGGAAAGACATCCCTGAACAGTATCAGTAAGAAACTAAGGTCCCTCATAAAATCCTCCAAGGCTAACTTCGAAAGAAAAATAGCCAAGGATTCAAAAGATAACCACGAAGCCTTCTTTAGCTATGTCAAGAATCTAAGTGGTAACTCACAGATAGGCTCTGAGCTAGTGCAAAATAGCACAAAATATACTGAACCCACTGATATTGCCAACATTGTGGCAGATAGATTCAGTGCAAACTTCACCCCCCTCTCACCCCCAAAACGGTCAACAACAATACCGGTAAAAGTGTAGTGTCTCAGAAATCTCAGACGTACAGGTGAAAACAGCCCTTTCAAAAGCCAAAAGCACAGCGTCAATGGGGCCAGATGGTGTCCCAGGCTGCGTCTTGCACGAACTACAGAACGAGCTAACCCCCACCTAAACACACTGTTCAACCTCGGCCTCTCCACAGGCTACGTGCCCATAGAATGGCGCACACCAACAGTTATTCTGCTCCACAAAGGAGGGGCCACAACTGACCCTGGTAACTATCACCCCATAAGCCTGACTAGCCTGGTCTGCAAGGCTATGGAGCGCATCATCATGGAATTCATTAACAAAGATATTGGGAACCTCCAAACACTTGACCCGACCCAGTTCGGCTTTGTTAAGGGCAGATCATGCCTACTAAACCTGGATGACTTCTTCGAGACAGTCACCAAGGCCATAGATGAGGGGAAGGTAGTTCACACAGCCTACCTTGACCTCGCCAAGGCTTTTGACACCATTCCCCACTCAGGAATTATAGAAAAACTCACCAGCCTGAACATAAACCCCTATGTAAAGAGATGGGTTGCCAACTGGCTTACAGACAGAACTCACACGGTAAGAATAGTGGCTCCAGGTCTGACTCTAAACCAGTCACAAGTGGTATCCCACAAGGCTCGATCCTGGGACCCCTACTGTTCGGCATATACTTCTCAGAAGTACAGGCAAACACAGGAGGACTATGGCTAACCAAGTTCGCCAATGACTGCAAACTGGGTGCCATAATTGACTCTCTGGCTGACAAGGACATTCTGCAAAAGGGCCTTACTGAGATGGACACCTGGTGTCAAAGTCATGGTCTCAAGCTAAATGCCAAAAAATGCATAGTCATCCTGTTTGGGAAAAACAAAACACCCATGAATTACCATGTAGGTGGCAGCCCCCTTAATACAGAAGAGGTAATAAGAGATATGGAGATGAAGTTAGATAGTAATCTCTCCTTTGACAATCATATTGCTAAAGTTGTTAGGAAATCCTTCTATGTAGCCCATCTAATTACTAAAGGGTTTGCATCTAGAAATAAAGAGGTTTTAGTGCCCCTCTACTCGTCACTCATCAGACCCATCATAGAGTACAATGCCCCGTTTGGGATGTACCTCACAAGACACTTCCAACAGCTGGAAAGACCACAAAAGTACCTCACCAAGAGGATTACTGGCCTCAAACATATGTTCTATGCAACCCGACTGGAAAAGCTCCAGCTGTACTCAGTGGCATATCGCTTACCCAGAGGTGATCTCTGCCTGACTTACAAAGCCATGACCAACTAGGAATTGATGGACATGATCCACTTAAAGAAATCCAAGTCACTGCGAGCCACTTGCTCTAGTGAGCTAAACTTCGCCACAACAATAAATAGAACATGCTGGAGGGATAGATTCCTGTCACAGAGACTCCCGATGCTTTGGAACAAAATTCCTAACTACATTAGGCAGAACCCCTCACTAACACTCTTCAAGAGAAACCTTGACGAGTGGATGGGTAACAGAAAATACACCCCTGGGATCACTTCATTGGCTGTTCTTGACAGAGGCTCAGTTAATTAATCAATGGGGCGGCGAAAGCTAACACACACTGGCAAGTCTTATAAATGCCCTCGGACAGATAGCCTAGTACCTATCTATGAACCTAATAGAGGAAATCTCCATATACAGGCAGTCCCTGGGTTAAGGACGAGATCCATTTTTTAGTCTGTCCTTAAGTCAAATTTGTATGTAAGTTGAAACATGTACACATGGTTCTTACTAAATGTCACTTAGTCAAATGTTTGCCTCAGTCTAGTATTTATTTTACCTTTCTTTACTTAGAAATCACTTTAGAAACACTTCCAAATAAAAAAATCTTAAACATGATACTGTATACTGTAGAAATAATAATAATAATACTGTAAGTACAGTGCAATAATACAGTGACTATGTTTACACACTACAGTACAATGTGTACTGTAAAAAACATTAAAGAAAATGTTCTTTAAACAGTTCAAATGGAAAAAAATAAAAAGGGTAACAATTACTACAAAGGTTAACACTCATTTATAGGTTCATAGGTAGGTACTAGGCTATCTGCCCGAAGGCATTTATAAGCCTAGCGGGAGTGTGTCAGCTTTTGCCGCCCCATTGATTAATTAACTGAGCCTCTGTCAAGAAGAGCCAATGAAGTGATCCCAGGGGTGTATTTTCTGTTACCCATCCACTCGTCAAGGTTTCTCTTGAAGAGTGTTAGTGAGGGGCTCTGCCTAATGTAGTTAGGAATGTTGTTCCAAAGCATGGGGGGGGGGGGTCTCTGTGACAGGAATCTATCCCTCCAGCATGTTCTATTTATTATTTTGGTGAGGTTTAGCTCACTAGAGCGAGTGGCTCACAGTGACTTGGATTTCTTTAGGTGGAGCATGTCCGTCAATTCTGAGTTGGACATGGCTTTGTAAGTCAGGCAGAGATCACCTCTGAGTAAGCGATATGCCACTGAGTACAGCTGGGGTTTTTCCAGTCGGGCTGCATAGGACATATGTTTGAGGCCAGTAATCTCTTGGTGAGGTACTTTTGTGGTCTTTCCAGCTGTTGGGAGTGTTTTGTGAGGTACATCCCAAATGGGGCATTGTACTCTATGTTGGGTCTGATGAGTGACGAGTAGAAGGGTACTATAACCTCTTTACTTCTAGATGCGAACCCTTTAGTAATTAGATGGGCTACATAGAAGGATTTCCTAACTACTTTGGTAATATGATTGTCAAAGGAGAAATTACTGTCTACCTGGGTCCCCAGATCTCTTATTACCTCTTCTGTATTAATGGGGCTGCCACCTATGTGGTAATTCATGGCCGTTTTGTTTTTCCCAAACGGGATGACTATGCATTTTTTGGCATTTAGCTTGAGACCATGACTTTAACACCAGATGTCCATCTCAGTAAGGCCCTTTTGGAGAATGTCCGTGTCAGCCGGAGAGTGAATTATGGCTCCCAGTTTGCAGTCATCTGCGACCTTGGTTAGCCATAGTCCTCCTGTGTTTGCCTGTACTTCTGAGAAGTATATGCCAAACAGTAGGGGTCCCAGGACTGAGCCTTGTGGGACACCACTTGTGACTGGTTTAGAGTCGGACCTGAAGCCCACTATTCTTACCGTGTGAGTTCTGTCTTTAAGCCAGTTGGCAACCCATCTTGTGACATAGAGGTTTATGTTCAGGTTGGTGAGTTTTTCTATAATTCCTGAGTGGAGAATGGTGTCAAAAGCTTTGGCGAGGTCAAGGTAGGCTGTGTGAACCACCTTCCCCTCATCTATTGCCTTGGTGACTGTCTCAAAGAAGTCAACCAGGTTTAGTAGGCATGATCTGCCCTTAACAAAGCCGAACTGGGTCGGGTCAAGTGTTTGGCGGTTTCCAATGTCTTTGTTAATGAGTTCCATGATGATGCACTCCATAGCCTTGCAGAGCTGGCTAGTCAGGCTTATGTGGGCGATAGTTACCAGGGTCAGTTGTGGCCCCTCCTTTGTGGAGCAGAATAACCATTGCTGTGAGCTATTCCATGGGCACGTAGCCTGTGGAGAGGCTGAGGTTGAACAGTGTGTTTAGGTGGGGGGGTTAGTTTATTCTGTAGTTTGTGCAAGATGCAGCCTGGGACACCATCTGGCCCCATTGACGCTGTGCTTTTGGCTTTTGAAAGGGCTGTTTTCACTTGTGCTTCTGTGATTTCCAGGACACTACACTTTTCCGGTATTGTTGTGGGCCTTTTTGGGGGTGAGAGGGGTGTGAAGTTTGCACTGAATCTATCTGCCAGGATGTTGGCAATATCAGTAGGCTCAGTATATTTTGTGCTATTTTGCACTAGCTCAGAGCATATCTGTGAGTTGCCACTTCTTGACATAGCTAAAGAAGGCTTTGTGGTTATCTTTCGAATCCTTTGCTATTTTTCTTTCGAAGTTAGCCTTGGATGATTTTATGAGGGACCTTAGTTTTTTACTGATACTGATCAGGGATGTCTTTCCTTCTTGGGATTTGCTTTTTTTCTGAACTAGTTTCCTCCTTCTATTGTATAGCCTGTTCATGGCAGGGGTCCACCAGACTGGTTTCCTTCTCTTAGGGGAGTGAGTCTTGGTTTTGCTAGGGATGGCATGATCCATGCATCCTTGTAGGTGCTCATAGAGTGCATTTGTAAAGATTCCTGCATTTTGGACACTGTTATCCTTTAGCGTGGGGCCTTGAAACTTACCACCTCTGTCTTAAGTAAGGTGAAGTTTGCTATAGAAAAGTTTTTCACTGTGGTTTCCTTAGTTGGGGGTGATGATGTGGTGTGGACATCCAGAGTGATTACTTTATGGTCTGATCTAACCAGTGACGGGTTGACCTCCGGTGCGGAACACCTGTCGCCCATGTTGGTGATGACCAGGTCCAGTATGTTTTCACCTCTGGTAGGGGAGTTTACCAGCTGATCCAGGGCATTTGAGTTAATAAATTCCAAGAAGCGCTGTACCTGGGAATTTGTACTTGAGTAGTTTTCCCAGTTAACGGTAGGGTAATTGAAATCGCCCAATATCAGGGTGTTCGGTAGGACCGTCATGTTTTCCACTGTCTCCAGAAAGGTGGAGTGGTGGTCCTGGGTCATGGAGGGTGATCTGTAGCAGGCCACAATTTGCGTTGCAGATTTGCCCGATGTTAGTTGCATATGGATGATCTCAGAGGTATCATGCTGTGCCACTAACCTGGAGGTGTAGGTATCCTTGATAAATATGGATACACCCCTCCTTTTGTGTTTCGGTCCGTGTTCTGTGGCCGAAACGTCTGGTATGAGTTGTAGCCTAGTAGTGCTGGGCTGCTCTGTGGAGCCTTGAACTAGGTTTCAGGTACTGCACAGATGTCGATGTTCTCCATACTGAGGTGTGCTTCGAGCGCGTGCATTTTGAGATTTAAACTCCTGGCGTTGAGCAGCATAACCCTCATTTTTTATTTCTGCTGTTTACGGAGGTGGGTTTGACTTTTGAGCCTTGCCTAAAAAAGGCACTATGGGGGCAGCAAGAGCCTTGGCCAGTATTCGAAAGTTTAGCGATGACAGCTACAAGCCATCTCTTGCGAAGCAACGAGGCTTGTCTAGCATGTTGTCCCAGGCTGACAGACACTGGATCCCCTTTGAATGACACCAGAAACTTAGCCAGTTGTTGAAATTGATCATTTTCTCTTTATACTGCGGTATTATTCATGGTGAGGGCAGGATGCTACTCAGGGTGAGGGTCATACCCACCAGGGCTACATGATCAGAGAGCTCTTCCATGTCTCTTTTCATGTAGTATAGGGAGGTATATCTCAGGTCATTCACACCAACATGAACAATGACAGAGTCATATTTGTACTTGTTCTGGAGTGACCTGAGTGCTTGTGTTGTGTGGCGAATTCTGGCTACCGACAGGCAGCTAACAGTAACCTTCTCCTTGTCCAGCCTAGTGAGTGGGATGTCAGTGTGCCTGACTATAGAGTCACCTATTACTAGTGTGTTAGGTATGTTATTTCGTCTTAAGGGCTGTGATTGTGCGGCACAGTGATTTTGTGTTTTATGTGTTGTCTGGTTTGTGATGGGAGGTGCAGGTTTTTTGGGTGTCTGCTCTGGAGGTCTTTGATGCTTTTGCAGGTTTTTATTTAGAGCCTCCGAGTATGATTTTGTGTATGTATGTGTATTTTTTGCCAGTGCTGGTTTAGCTTGTTTATGTGAGGCTGGAGGTGTGGTGCAAGTGTTAACCTTCTCCTCATGACTGCCTGTTCCAGTCTTGAGTGGAGAGAGCTTAGCCTCCATTTTGGCTATATAATTGCATCTCTCACATATGTTAATATTTTGTGGTAAGAGGAGAGGGTTGTCTGTGTACATGAGGCAGTTGTAACATTGCCTTAGGATACCCAGGTTTCCCAGCTGGACTGGAGATTATATCTGAAATTGCCCTTTGGTCATGCATGAATAGTAGGGTGAGCTGCTTAGTCTGAGTTAACATTATGATAACTTTATTAATTGGATGATGCAGAAAATGATGGACTTGTTGTTGTAGAGAATGGGCCTGGTGGTGCAGAGTCAGGGTTTGATTGTGCTGCTGGACAGAGGGTGTTTACTACTGGAGTCAATTTCTTGAAGTAGGCATCAAGGGAGGTTTGTACAGGGCTTTTCTTTTTCTCATCATAAATGGCCTTATAGCAGCTGAGGCCCTCAGTAACTGTACGGTAAACTTGGGTGAACCTCTCTGTATTAGGATCTTGCTCCTCTAACTTTGCCATTCCTGCTTCAATGAGATGAAAGACTTCAGCTAACTCTTTTGTCAAACACTTTTTTTGATTTTGGAGTTTCCGAGTCCCTGTTTTCTTCCTCAAATGCTATTGTTTGCCGCTCCATTTCCATAAGGTCTTCATTGGTCAGTTCTTTGCCATGGGAGTAAATTAACTCTATGACATCTGTGTCAGTGATATCTAACTGCAGTTCATCACCAGTATAAACCACAGCTTGCCTGGCTTCAGCAATGTCATCATCTGTAGATGCCTGTAAAGCAGGCGCAAATTGTGGGCACACTTTTTTCCACACTCCTTTCATATTTGACTGCTTTACTTCATCCCAAGAATTGGCAATATTTTTGATGGCATCATAGATGTTATAATTCTTCCAGAACTCCCTTAAGGTCATCATTGCGTTATCTTGGGTAGCCCTGACTGCTTGTGTGAAGGTCTACCATAGATAATAGGCCTTAAATGAGGCTATTACTCCCTGATCCATTGGCTGAAGTAGTGATGTGGTGTTGGGGAGGTAAAAATACGACTTTTAGATTGGAGTGTAAGTCATCTAAACTGTTTGTATGTCCAGGTGCATTGTCAGATTGAAGGAGAATTTTGAAAGGAATGTTTTTGGCCAAGCAATACCTTTGAACAGCAGGAACAAAATGGTTCAAGAACCAATCTTCAAAGACAGCAATTGTAACCCAAGCCTTTGCATTTGCCTTCCAAAAAACAGGAAGAAATGATTTAATGACATGCTGTAGTGCCCTCAGATTTAAGGAGCGATACACAAGCAAGGGCTTTAACTTAAAATCACCATAAGCATTACCCCCAAACAATAATGTTAGCCCATCCTTTGCTGCCTTATGCCCGGCTGCACTTTTTTCCTCTTTTGAAATGTAGGTCCTTTCAGGTATTTTCTTCCAAAATAAGCAAGTCTTGTCTACGGTAAATATTTGCTCTGGCAAATAACCTCCCTCTTCAATAATTGTTTCCATCATTTTAGGGAAATCCTTTGCAGCACTTACTCAACACTTCACCTTTAGTTTTAATGTTATATAAATTAGCCCTCATTTTAAAGCAGTGGAACCAGCCTTACTTGCAAAAAATTGTTTGTCACATCCGCCTGCATTTGCTGCTTGAGCAGCTTTTTTTTTTTTATTTATTTAACATTTGTTTACCGGGAATGTCTGACTTGGAACAAAGTCAATTTTCAGCGGAGGCCCAGGGAGAAAAGCTCCTTTTAAATCATTGAAAAGGCTTCAAGCCTTTTCTTGCACTAATGAAAGGCTAATGGGGATGTTCATCTGATTTTGGTCTTCAGTTCAAATTAGCAATAGGCTTTCCATCTCAAGAATTAAACCATTGCTTTGTAATAATTGTAGCTTTCATTGGGGCATGGCCTTTTACATGACTCATTATTCTTGCTTTGTCTTTTAAAACTGTTCTGATCATTGATCGGCTTGGTCAGTACTACCACTGTATACATCTAATTAACATTTCAATTCAGCTGAATCAGAGGAGTATTTTGTTAGACATTCCCTTGTCTTATACAAATAACAGTACATAAAAATGCAATAATAGTACAGTACAGTACAGTAGAACGTTCCAAAAAAATGTTAAACTTACCTGTTTTTAAGCTTTACTTCACATTTCTGTACTAGAGGCATCACCCATGAATGTTTTCTGCTCTTTCCTGAACATTCAGACCTCTGCCAGACCTTCTTCTGTCACCTAGACCCTAATGAGCTGCAAGGTCATTTGCCCATTCGGCTGTACAGTACAGTAACTGCTTCAATACTGTGTACTGTACAAGTCAGCTGTCTTGACCGATCAGATCGCCAGCACAGTGATCTCTTAACCAATCATATCTCTTGTTCTCTGGGAAGGTGGAAGTAACTGCTGTAACAAGATGTGTGAGCAGCTTCACAAATGGGGAAAACAGGGAGAAAGAAAGTACAGTACATCAGAATTCTTTATTATAAGGTACAGTAACACTTTTGCAACTTTACTACAGATTTTTATTTCTTTCAATGTTATTTCTCACATTTAGGTATCTATGGGTTGTCCGCATGTCAGATGTTCATAACCCGGGGACTGCCTGTAGGTTGTATTCCAGCCAGCTGTAAAAGGCAGTACATACTGAGACAATGTTTGGTGCACAGGTAGTAAACACAGAGCAGCAGTTAGAGAAATCGGCACCACAGGCAGTCCCTCCTCAAACTAAAGTTGAGGATAAAGAAAAAAATGCATGACAATTCCAGTACTTCACTTTATGTCTGCATTACCGATCAGAATCCTCTAGCAGTTTGTGCCAGGTGCCGGCTCTTCCTTTGTTCCGCCTTAGCTATACTTTTGAGTAAGTAATAGCATACCCTTTCATCTTCCATAACAGTTCCTATCTCAGCACATACGTAGTAAAAGTCTTCCCATCCCTGTTGCATGCACCCTGCCTTTGACGTACATATCCTGTTTTACAACCTGGCAGTTTAGTCACTGTCACGCATTTCTTTGACCTATACTTTACCCAACTTGCAGTCAGATCAAGCAGCACATCTCTTTAATCATATCCTACCTCATCCATATTCCTTCCCTGGTACACATTTGTTTTATTTATAGCCCCACTGTTATTGTTATTGTATCCTCAGTACACATTTATCTAAATAACAGCCCCCAGTGCTCATTTCTGTGTGTATTTGTTCAAATCATACCACTGCCTACTATGCATTTTAATCCTTGCCAAACATTTACTTTAATCTTACCCCTACCCTCCATATGTGGCACACATAGTGCTCACGTGAATTGTCAAGTCCTATTTCTGACTGATGCAGGTTGTATTTATATTCTTCTGCCTGGCCATGGTGTCTTGCTGATACACAAAGTTCTTACTTGTACTGTAATTCTCTTCCTCTTTCTCATCTTCCATCCCAGAATGCCCAGTTTCTTAACTGCAGCTCTCTACCCTTGGCCCATGCTCTGGCTCCAGAAGAGAACAATTGGTTTTATCACTTTTAGAAAACAAGGAGAGCTGGACATGTTTCCATGAATATGAAAATGTTAAGGAAACCAAACAATGCAAGAAAACTGTGAGCAAGAACTAAGTATAATCCAGTTTAATTCATGGTGTGCTGTATATCACACGAAAAAGGCAAAATGCTGATTTTTCTAAAAAAAAACACAGAAAACCATAACTGAGATTTTGAAGCAACTGAGCTTCCATAAGTGTTAGCTATAAAAAAACATAACTGAAATTTGAAAGCACATGAGCTTCCATAAATATTAGGCATTTGTAGCCTGGGACATGACCTTCCATCACCAAAATGTGGAACACTACCTGTCATAATTTGGAACAATGGGCAAAATGCAGAACACAAAGAAACAGCTTAATGACTGCATCAATTGGGAAGCTCACAGAATGGTTAAAATATATTTTAAAAAGTTATTTCGATTAGTTAATATAATATGATTCTGTACTATTAACAGTGGGTATCGGGTAAAGAAATTGTAACACTGAAAGTGAAACGGATCTTTCAGTGTGGAAATGTGAAGACCATGGACTTTTTGAGACTCAGAATGAAGAACATTCCTCATAACGAGGTACACTTGAGTGGCATGCCACAGGGAATTACGAGCTCATGTGTGTCGACTATTGATCAGCTTTATTATACTGTTCTTTTCTGTAATTATTGTGTGTAATTGAGAGCTTTTGTGCTATTAGCCTTGGTGTAGGGGCTTTGCAGGTAACCTCTCTACTCATCAAACAGAAATCCCTACATAACAAGGGTGTTATTTGCTGTCTGCCATGTAGCTTCACTGCTGTCGCTGCTGATCCATTTGGTGCTCTAATTCTGGTAAACAGCATTACATGACCTGACACTTTTTTTGGAGGGGGGTGGAAAAAGGCTTTTCTTCCATGTCTGATTTCCTTGGTGATCTGCTAAAGGAGTCATCTGCAGTGCACTGGTGGATGGGGGGCTGGAGCAGTCCATTAACGTAATGCACTATTTTGTTTAGAAATACTTCCATTAGGTGATCTGGTTTTAGGGAGTTTGCACAACCTATATAATGTCTTCTTTACTAATTTCTTGGGCTCCAGTATTTTCTTTGCTATTAATATGATTTTGTTTGGATGTCTTCTTTGTTGCTGGACATTGCATTTGTGAAGCTTTGAACTATGGATAGTTATTAGCAAGTTCTGGGGTTTCAGATACTTTAAATCTCTGTTTTGACTTTTTTATTTGAAGTACTGCCAATCATGAGCCGACCCCTAACCGGGAAAAGCCGAAAGACAGACATACATACATACATACATACAATGACCTTAGGATTAGTATATTTAGACAGTATGAGTACTGGGCGTATGAGGTGAATAGCACCATAACAAAGAATGTTGACATATATGTAGTCTCATAATTTGGAAGGCTGCATTTCTGTGGGCTTTGTTGTTTTAGTACAGAACCATTTCTTATATGCTGTTATTACATTGCGAGCTCACCCGATCACAATAGTTCTAATTTATCTAACTTAACATCTCTCCATATTTAATTAAAGAGCTGCAGTTATGTATTCCATTGCGTGTATCGATCACTTAATTAAAAAGGGCTTACAGTTATCCATGACTTTAATCACCAACTTTTCCTCATATTTATTATTTATTTATTTGTATTTATTTGTTGACATTGGTTGACAGGGAATGTCCACTGAGTCAGAAAGCCATTTTCAGTGGAGGCCCTGGGAAAAAAGCTCCAAAAATATGACAAAACAAATGAATATACAGAGCAAAAAAAAAAAATTACAATAGGATTAGAAAAGCTCCACAAATATGGCAAAAATAAATGAATGTACAACAAAACTACATTAAATGAGTTAATTTGTGCAACATGTAGCTAACAGATTACTACAAACATGATAATATAGAAGATACAGAATAAATACATAAATTATATATAGAACATGCATAGTGATGAGAGTGTGGGTGAAAGTGTGGTGAGTAAAAGGTGTGATATTTGCTGGAGGTAGAGAGAGAGATGTTGTAAAGAGAACAATGATATGAGTGGAAGAACTTGGTAGATTGGTGTGTATGATAAGACAGAGAGATGAAAGAGGTAAGTTAGCAGATGCTAGAAGATTGAAGGATAATATAAAGATAGGAAAAGGATAAGAAGAGGAAAAGAAACTATAACTTTGTTTATGGAGGGATATAGTTTGGGGTATAGGGACAGATGTGATTGTTGAGAAAGAATTTTTTTAGAGATATTTTGAATGGATTTAATGAGTTTAGGAGGGTGATTTCTGGGGGAAGGACATTCCAAATCCTAGCTTTGGCATAGGAATAGAATCTGTGTCCACCTCTTTTATTAGGTTTTTCAACTATCAGTTGTTTATTTGTACATCATAGGATGTTCTTTGTGTTTCACTGTTGCAGTCATCACACTTGGGTATCTGCCTGCAAGTAGCCCTCAGATGGCCCGAATACCAGAGCCTTGAGATTTCTGCGTCAGATGCTGTCGCCTCTTCCATGACGTCAGGTCATCAGGGGTATAAAACAAGCAGCCAACGCCATTACATCAGTCTTTCTTGCTGAGAAGGAGCCCAAAGCAGAAGCAGTTCACAAGTGCCGGTTGGCCGCTAACTGAAATTTTCGTTTTTCGAGTTTCAAACCTGAAGTCTTCTAAAGCTAAGTACCCGGTTGGGGATCGTTTTTCTTGCTCTAACCGATGTCAAAAAAAGTTAACAATTGTCTTGCCTGTGGAAAGCAAATACCTCACAGAGATTTCCATTCTTACTGTGTCACCTGTTTAGGCCCAAACCACGACATCCCTCACTGTCGGTTTTGTGCCTTGTTTAACTCCCAAACCATTCGTCATCGGGCTATCTTTGTCACTAAATTCTTTCACTCTTGTTCTCCATATTCCAAAATGGCTTTGATAAGCCATCCAACTACCGATCTTCCAAAAAAACGTAAAGATAAAGACAGAGACAGACCGCATAGGTCCAAAACTGCAGACGACGCTTCCGTTAAGCTAGTTGGCAGTCCACCGGTACTCAGTGAGGCCCCTTTGCAGCCTCTGATGCTCACTTCTACAGATTTGCAGGCCTCTGCTGAGACCCATTCGGAGTCTGGTATGCCGCGAGATGCTTCTTTGACTATGGAGCCTGCAGATGGGATCGGAGCTGCTGTGCTGGCACAGGCGTCTGAGGGTGTATTCTGACCTACCGATATTCGAATTAAACCGACAACTTTATTTTTAGCTAAAACTACCAAGTTTCTCAGGCCCAGAGCATGCACTATGCCTAGAAAACTGATGACCAAAGCACATGCTCAAGCTCCAATGCCACAAAAACAAAGGCTTAGAATGGCTGAAGACCTTATTACCCTAATTATGGGAAGCCAGCCTTCCCCTGCTAAGAGACAAAGAATTGAGTTTCATTCTGATTCTACAGACCAGGAGTCCCATGGCTGTGACCTTTCTGATTACCAGGACATACCCTTATCAACCTATGAGGATTCAGATGCAGAGGAATCCATTCCCTCTGCCTCCCCTCCAGAGGATTTTTCTTTTGGTGAAACCTTGCATACTTTGAGAGAGCATTTCCACTGGGAATGCCAGGACTACCCTCAGTCCAAAAAGAGACTCAGAGAATTTTTAGAGTTGCCTCAGCACAGGCCTCTAGCTATACCCCCTGTCCTGGATGTTGTAGATGATGTCTTCATGGAATCCAGTCTTACTCCAGACACTTTACCACTGGCCCCTTGAAAACCTGACAGGTACTACAGAGTTCCTGAGTCTCACAAATTTCTCTTTAAGAATCCTACTGCAGATCCAGAGACCATTTCCCAAGGACCTAAAGGTATTAAAGCTACTACAGCCAAAAACCCTACCCCTTCAGGCAGGGATTCCAGAGCTTTAGACAGATGGGGTAAGAAGGTATATACCTCTGCAACTCTTGCCATCAGGGCATTGAATTGCCAGTTTCACATGTTGACGTACCAGCAACATATTATGGAACTAATTTAACAAAAAATGGTGTTACTTCCTGATTGTGCAGAAAATAAAGATTTACAAGAGTTAATGCATTCTGCAAACCAAGTTAGTAAGCATAATTTGCAGTGTGGCTGTGATGCCGTAGAAGCATCTTGCAGGGCTGCAGTCACTGGGTGTGTACTGAGAAGGCATGCTTGGCTGAAGGAACTAACCTTGCCAGATCATCTCAAATCAAAATTACTAGACGCTCCTTTAAATAAGGACGGTTTGTCTGGCACCAAAGCAGAAGAGGTTCTTAAAAAGATAGAAAAAAAAGCTAAATCTATGCAAACTGTTAAAGAATTCTTACAAGTGCAGCCACCTAGATTCAGTAGGCTTTGGCCTTCTAAAAACTGGTCCTTTCCAGCCCCTTCCAGGCCTTCTCAGTCCAAATCCAGGGGAAACAGACCACCCAGTCTACAGTCTCAGGGTACGCAGAGATCTAAACAATGGAGTGCCCCCCACCTCAAAAACAGGGAGTGGTAAGCCACCCCCTTAGGGAAAAAGTTCACAATGACTTTTCAGTTATCCTTCCCAGCCCTGCAGAATTACTTGCGCCCCTAGGAGGAAACCTTGCCCTTCATGCAAAAAAAAACAGATGTCCATTACTCAGTACTGATGGGTCCTAAATATTGTATCCCAGGGGTACAGATTCTACTTCCATTCACTGCCAACCCCAAGTGAGTTTCCAGACCTTCCTCCAAACCAGTGTGCAGAGGCTCAAAAGCAAGTACTTTCCCTGCTCAATATCAGGGCTATTCAACCTGTTCTGTTAGAACAAAGGGGACAGGGTTTCTACTCCAGACTGTTCCTGGTGCCCAGAAAAGAGGGCTCTTGGTGCCCAATCCTGGATCTATCAATTCTCAACACCTTTCTGGTGGTCCCAAAATTCAAAATGCTTATCCTGCAAAGTTTCTCCCTATGCTAGCCAAGGATGCCTGGTTAGTCACCCTAGACTTAAAAGAAGCTTATCTGCACATCCCCATAAGGGAATCTTGCAGGAAATATCTACGCTTTAGGGCAGGCTCTATGCACTATCAATTTTCTGCACTTCCCTTTGGCTTATCTACTGCGCCCAGAGTATACACAAAGTGCCTGGCTCCAGCCATTGCATACTGCAGTCAGGGAAATATCCACATTTTCCCATACTTGGACGATTGCCTGATTCAGGCAGACAGTCAGGAATTGCTGCTTCAGCACCTGGCATTTGTAAAAAGACTCCTAACTTCATTGGGGTGCACCATCAACGAAAAGAAATCACAACTGGTGCCCAGTCAAAAAATTGTATTCCTGGGAGCAAGCTTGAACACAACTTCACTCCAGAAAAACAGGTCTATTTGACCAACTATTTCAAACAAATGGCCACCAAAACCCAGCTATCTGCAAGGAAAATACTGCAAGCCCTAGGGTTCATGGCCTCATTCATTCTGCTATTTCCATATGCAAAACTGCATATGAGGAAACTTCAGTGGTACTTAAAAAGTCTTTGGTGCCAACATTATCAGGACCTGGAAACAGTCATTCCTATCATACTTTGTCTAAGGGCAGAGTTCCTTTGGTGGGCAGATGCATGCAACCACAACAAGGGACTGCCTTTCACTCAACCCCTCGCCGCCCAAACCCTGACAACAGACACATCAGATTATGCATGGGGGGCTCACATGGCAGGCAAATGCATTCAAGGCAAGTGGAGCCCAGGACAAATTCTCCTGCACATCAATCAAAAACAGATGCTAGCTGTACAGAATGCTCTGACAGCCTTCAAATAGGTTCATAGGTAGGTACTAGGCTATCGGCCCAAGGGCCTAAGTAAGCCTAGCCAAAAAGGTTCCCTGGCTTACTCCACCCAAGAAAGTTATTTTCCTGTGCCACTGTCAAGCAGAGACACAGAAGTGATCCCTAGGGTGTATTTCCTATTTCTCATCCACTCATCAAGATTTTTCTTGAAGAGAGCTAATGACGAACTTTGCCTGACATAGATGGGTAGCCTGTTCCAGAGTATGGGAAGTCTCTGGGACAGGAATCTATCCCTCCAGCATGTCCTGTTTATGGTGGTGACAAGGTTTAGGTCCCTAGAGTGTGTAGCTCGGAGGGATTGGGATTTCTGTAGGTGTAGCATGTCCAACAGCTCTGGGTTTGACATAGCTTTATATGTTATGCAGAGATCACCTGGGAGTAGGCGATATGCTATGGAGTAAAGCTGGAGTTTTTTGAGGCGGTCAGTGTAGGGCATTTGTTTGAGGCCAGTAATCCTCTTTGTGAGGTACTTCTGTGGCCTTTCCAGCTGCTGCAGATGTCTTGTGAGGTACATTCCAAAAGGGGTGTTGTACTCTATAATGGGCCTAATGAGTGTCGAGTAGAGGGGAACAATGACCTCTTTTTTCCTGGATGAGAACCCCTTTATGATGAGTTGTGCCATGTAGAAGGACTTCCTGACTACTGTGGTGATGTGACTATCAAAGGAGAGACTACTGTCCACCTGGGTCCCAAGGTCTGTTATCACACATTCGGTGTTAAGTAGATTGCTGCCTAGTGGTAGTTCATGGGTACAGAGTTTTTACCAAAAGGGGATGACACTGCACATTTTGGCATTGAGCTTGAGGCCATGGCTCTGACACCAGGCATCTGTCTCAGCAAGGCCCTTCTGTAGGATGTCCACATCATTTGGGGACTTGACTAAGGCTCCTGGTTTGCAGTAATCTGCGAACTTCATTAGCCAGAGGCCTTCTGTGTTAGCCTGTACTTCAGAGAAGTAGATACCAAACAGGAAAGGTCCCAGGACGGAACCCTGTGGTACTCCACTTGTCACTGCTTTGAGGTCAGATTTGGAGTCTGCAACTTTTACAGTATGGGCTCTGTCAGTGAGCCATTTGGCAACCCATCTTGTGATGTAGGGATTTATACCTAGTTTAGTGAGTTTAGCTGTAATTCCAGAATGGGGGATGGTGTCGAAAGCCTTGGCGAGGTCAAGATAGGCTGTGTGAACCACTTTACCCTCATCTACGGCTTTGGAGACTGCCTCAAAGAAGTCGATCAGGTTCAGGAGGCATGATCTGCCTTTCACAAACTCGAACTGGGTGGGATCCAGAGTTTGGAGATTACCAATGTCTTTGTTTATGAGTTCCATGATGATTTGTTCCATGGCCTTGCAGACCAGGCTCGTCAGGCTAATAGATCAATAGTTCCCGGGATCAGTGGTGGCTCCCCCTTTGTGGAGTGGGATAACTGTTGCTGTGTGCCATTCAGTGTGCACAAAGCCTGATGCAAGGCTGTTATTGAACATGGTGCTTAAGTGGGGAGCCAGTTCGCTCTGAAGTTCGTGTAAAATGCAGCCTGGGATGTTGTCTGGTCCCATGGATGCTGTGTTTTTGGCTTTAGAGAGTGCAGCTTTTACCTGCATAGTTGTGATTACAGGGACACTGCATTCTTCCTGTATAGATATGGGCCCTTTAGGGGGTGGGGGTTAGCACTAAACCTATCTGCCAGGATGTTGGCAATATCAGTTGGTTCTGTAATTTTCATGCCTTTGTGCTGTAACTCAGAGCAGATCTGGGTGTTGCCATCGAGATTCTTGACATAGCTATGGAATGCTTTGTGGTTGACCTTAGAATAGTGGCAATTTTGTTTCATAGCTAGCTTTGGAGGATCTTATAAGGGATCTCAGCTTCTTACTGGGGCTGACCAGGGAGCTCCTCCGCTCTTGGGATTTTACTCTCTTTTGCAATAGTTTCTTCCTTCTGTTGTACAGTTTGTTTATGGCAGGGGACCACCAGATTGGCTTCCTTTTTTTGGAGGATAGTGTCTTGGTTCTGTTTGGGATAGCACGATCCATGCACTCATGTAAGTGCTTATAGAGTGCATTTGTGTATGATTCAGCAGTTGTAACTGTATTGTCCATCTGCATGGGTGTCATGAAGTTCACCACTTCTGTCTTAAGAAGCATGAAGTTGGCTTTGGAGAAATTTTTACTGTGGTTTCCTTAATGGGGGGTGGGGGCGGGATGTGGATATCAAGGGTGATTAGCTTATGGTCGGATCGGACCAACAAGGAGTTGACTTCAGGTGTGGAACACCGGTCACTCATGTTGGTAATGACTAGGTCTAGGATATTGTTGCCCCTGGTGAGGGTGTGGATAAGTTGATCCAGGGCATTGGAGTTTATGAATTCCAGAAAGCGTTGAGCTAAGGAGTTGGTACACGAGTAGTTTTCCCAGTTAATGGTGGGGTAGTTAAAGTCGCCCATTATTAGGGTGTTTGGTTGAACCCTAATATTTTCTAGTACATCAAGAAAAGAGGAGTGGGAATCCTGGAGCATGGTGGGGGATCTGTAGCAAGCTACAGTTTGGATTGGAGTTTTGCCCAGAGTTAGTTGCACTTGGATAACCTCGGATGCATTATGCTGAGCAACTAGGATTGCAGAACGAAGAATCACATAAACTATTGAAACAAAATAGGCAAGTCCATATAGCGTTGACTTGTTTAATATAATTGAACTTCATTCAACAAGAATAAAACGTAGAGCAGACTTGAAACAAAAATACTAAGTGCTTTCACCCCTACACACCTGGGGTATCATCAGAGTATCTCTGATGATACCCCAGGTGTGTAGGGGTGAAAGCGCTTAGTATCGTTGTCACGTTATTTTTGTTTCAAGTCTGCTCTACGTTTTATTCTTGTTGAATGAAGTTCAATTATATTAAACAAGTCAACGCTATACGGACTTGCCTATTTTGTTTTAATGCTGAGCAACTAGCCTGGAGGTGTGGATATCCTTAATGAATATGGACACACCTCCGCCTTTGGTGTTTCGGTCCAGGTTACATGGCCGAAAAGTGTGGTATGAGTTATAGCCTGGTAGTGCAGGGGTGCTCTCTGGAGCCTTGAATCAGGTCTCAGTCACTGCACAGATATCGATGTTCTCCATTTTAAGGAGTGCCTCTAGTGAGTGCATTTTGAGATTTAGACTTCTAGCATTGAGTAGCATTACCCTCAGTTTTTGCTTGCCTGTTCCTGTTACGGTGCTGAATTTGTTATTTGAACCTTGTTTAAAAAAGGCACTATAGGGACAGCAAGAGCCTTAGCCAGTATCCGGAATCCCAGGGGCGACAGGTGCAGGCCATCTGTGGCAAAGCATCGTGGTCTGTTAACCATGTCATCCCAAGCAGACAGATACTGGATCTCCTTAGAATGACACCAGAAGCTTAGCCAATTGTTGAAGTCAATCATTTTGTCCTTGTACTGCAGTATCATTCGGGGCGATGGCAGAATGCTACTCAGGGCTAGGGTCATACCTCCCTGGGCTACAAGATCAGAGAGCTCTTCCATGTCTCTTTTCATGTAGTCCAGGGAAGTATGTCTCAGGTCATTCACACCAGCATGGACAATGACAGAGTCATATTTATAGTTGTTGTGGGGTGACCTGAGTGCGTGAGTTATGTGGCGGATTCTGGCACCCGACAGGCAGCTGACAGTAACCTTCTCCTTGTTTAGCCTGGTGAATGGGACATCAGTGTGCCTGACTATAGAGTCACCTATGACTAGTGTGTTGGGTATGTTGTTTTACCTTATTGGCTGTGGTTGAGTGGCACACCGAGTCTGTGGGCTATGTGTCATTTGGGTTGTGTTGGGGAATGGAGGTTACTTGCGTTTCTGCTTTGGAGGTCTCTGTTGCTTAGACAGATTATTATTGAGAGCCTCTGCGAATGTTTTTGTGTTACTATGTGTGGATTTTGGTGGTGTAGATTTAGTGAGACTATGTAATGAGTGTGGTGCAAATGTTTACCTTCTCCTCATGACTGTTAAGTTCAGTCTTGGTTGGAGAGAGCTTTTCCTCCAGTTTGGCTACATAAGTGCATCTCTCACAGGTTGTAGTGTTGGATAGTAGGAGGAGAGGGTTGTCTGTGTACATAAGGCAATTTCTACATTGCCTCAAGATGCCCAGATTCATCAGATAGACAGGAGAGAACACTGGGAGCTGACCCTTGGACATGCCTGAATAAAAAAATATATTTTCCTCTAGATAAGTGAGGAAAGTGAGTACAAGAGCTGTTTTTCTCTAAGCAAGTGAGAAAAGTAAGTACAAAAACTGTTTTCCTCTAGGTAATGTGGAAGATTGAGTGCTATAGTAATTAGTAGCTTATTTAGTGCTTACAAGTTCTGAATAAGTGCTGAGCATGAATAAGCAAATTTAAGTGCTAAAACTAAGAATCTGTATCTGCACTAGACGAGTTACAGGACAGAAACAAGTGCAAATGCAGGCTTTCAAATCAGAAAGTTGAGAGAGATGGAAGAGATTGTCCAAATGGCCAATAACTACAATTTCTGGGCCAGAACCACTACTTATGTGGTAGACAGGTTACCTAGTGCTTACCACTCCCACTGATAAGCTAGAAGGCTTCCCTTCAACACAGAAAGACTTGGGGAGCTCAGAAGCTTACATACAGTCCTGGATACAGCAAATCTGTATCTGGAGCACTAGTTACAGGAAAGGTAAGAAACAGGCTTACATTTTTTTATTTGTTTTTTTTACAGAAAAGTAGCAAAAACAGTAGTAAAAACAATGCACATGCAGTGCAAGCTAGCACACTTGAGTATGTAGCAATATTTAGCAATATTAGACCAAACACAGTTTAAAAAATGCAATTAAATTAAAAAGGACTAAAAGCAAGTGCAGAAAGAGTTTATTAGGTAGAATGTGGTAAAGAGATGGGACTGGGGGAGTGTCCCAGATCAAATTTACAGTGGGGCGGGCAACTGCAAAAGCCACCAAATTTAAACTACAAACCAAAAATAAGGAGGGTGGGTGGAACAAAACAGTTTCAGCAGAGATCTAAGCAACATCTAACAGTACAAACTCTAAAACCAAAAAATATATTCAGCTCTGTATATTTGCAGATAGTCTGGAAGGCAGTCACTCAGAACACAGGTTCCAGCAATTAAAATTGAATAGTTAAAAAATAAAATTTAAAATTAAATACCTAATCCTTCCAGGACAGCTGCTGATAAAAACAGACAACACCACAATTATGTGGTACATAAACAAGCAAGGAGAAACAAATTCTTGCCCACTCTGCAGGTTAGCCATGACCCTGTGGAACATAGCCTTGAGCAACCAAGTGCATCTACAAGCTCAGTTCCTGCCAGGCAAACAAAATTCACTGGCAGACGACTTAAGCAGAAATCTGCTAGACCCACACGAGTGGAAATTGGAGCCCAACACCTTCTAATCCAGTGGTGGGGGACACCGGAGGTGGACCTCTTTGCCTCCCCCGAGAACCACCATTTGAGCAAATTCTGCACCAGGAACCCTCACAGCAGGGCCTGGAAGGTGGATGCCCTATCCTTCAAATGGGAAAACCTCTCAATTTATGCCTTTCCCCCTCTGCCCCTCCTCTCAAAAGTACTACTCAAGATCAAACAGGACAGGCCAAGGGCAATTCTTATTGCCCCAGACTGGCCATGCCAGCACTGGTACCCATTCTTACGCAGTGTGACAACAGTGCCACCCTGGCACCTTCATCAGACACCTTCCCTGCTGTCTCAGCAGGAGGGACAGATTTTGCATCTACAGTTGCAAACCCTAAACCTTCCAGCCTGGCTTATCCTCTGAATACACCACCAACCCTCAGCAAACAGGTGCTGGACATCATTCTTGAGGCCAGAAGGCCTAGTACTTGGAAATCCTATGCTGAAAAGTGGAAAATATATTGTTCTTGGAATCAGTCTCAAGAAAAGGACACAGCAGTGCCCTCCTTACCTCAAATCCTAGATTACCTAGCAGAGCTACTCCAGAGAGGCCTATCCTTCTCCTCCATTTAGATTCATGCCTCTGCCATCTCAGCTCATTATAATACTGAGCCACCTCTATTTTCTCACCCTCTCATCAAATAGTTCCTGAGAGGGACTAACAACTTAAGGCCCCCTAGGAGAGCACTTACCCCTGCGTGGGACCTTAACTTTGTACTGGAAAAGCTCACGTTTCCCCCTTTTGAACTTGATGCTTCAGGAGAGTTAAAATTCCTCTCTTGGAAAGCAGCCTTGCTTTTAGCCATAACTTCAGCAAGAAGAGTGCCTGAGTTACAGGCACTAATGGCTGTGGAACCCTTCATTATTTTCCATGCTGACAGTGTTTCCCTCAGAACTAACCCATCCTTTATGCCTAAGGTATGTCCAGTGTGGATTTAAACCAATCCATCCATTTACCAACCTTCTTCCCTAATCCTCAGAATAAAGGGGAAAGAATCCTGCACTCCTTGGACGTACACAGACAGCTCAGGTTCTACCTTGACAGGACTAAACCTTTCAGACAAATCTGACCAGCTGCTAGTAAGCTTTGCTACAGGGGCAGAGGGCAAGGCCATTTCAAAGCAAACCATTTCCAAATGGATAGCACACTGCATCCATTTCTGCTACAAGCACCATGGAAAACCTCCCCCACAGGGGATCAGAACACATTTCACTAGGGCTACTTCCACCTCTACAGCATTTCTCAGGGGAGTCCCTACCAGGGACATTCCGGAAGCTGCAACCTGGAGTTCTGTACACACCTTCACCAAGCATTACCACATACCTATTTTTTCTAAATCGAGAGCTGGATTTGCTCCAGTCTTACAAGGCCTGCTAGCCAGCCCTAACACTTCTTGCCTGCCTCCACCCTTCCTCAGGTTTGGGAATCAACCCAAGTATGATGGCTGCAACAGTGAAACATGAAGAACATAGTACAGTTGTGTACACTTACCATAAATGTAGATGTTCGAGTGTATTCATTGTTGCAGTCCTGATTTCCCTCCCTCAAGACCCCTGGTTTTCTCTATCCTTCTACCTATCTTCTCTATGGCCATCTTTAATGGCAGTGGTATTTACTTTTTACTGGTGATGTTCTACACCATATACTAGCTTCCTATTTGGGGGGGGGGGCTCCTGATATTTGGGGCAAGAAAAACTGATGTAATGGCATCAGCTGCCTGTTTTATACCCCTGACGACCTGACGTCATGGAAGAGGTGACAGCATCCGATGCAGAAATCCCAAGACTCTGGTATTCGGGCTGACTGAGGGCTACCTGCAGGTAGATAACCCAAGTGTGATGACAGCAACAGTGAATACACTCGAACAGCTACATTTATGTTAAGTGTACACAACTGTACTTTCAGAGTTGAGAGTAGGGTTGTAGGATGTTCTGAGGGGTAGGACAACTATCTGGAGACTAGATTAGTTTATGAGCTAGAGTTAGTTGGGCGGAATCCATTTAATGTTGAAACTCTAGCTGGTTAAATTTCCTCAACAGCTAGACAGTGATGAGACTGATATGATAGACCAGTTGCAAATTTGGTGATTTTGTGGTAGCATGCTTGGAGTTTATTTTTAAGAGATTGGTGCAAATTGGCAAAGATTGGGGCACTGTATAGGAGGGATGGGAGTAAGATGCTATTGGCTAGTGCATTTTCCGTAGGTTTATCCATGTACAGTTTGTGTGCATATAATTTGCCAAGTTTAAAATGTGTTTTCTTAATTACACTAAGTATGTTTAAGGTGGAGGTGGGGTTACATCAGGGATCAGCTCTGAGCCCTTTCTTATTTGCAGTGGTGATGGACAGGTTGACAGATGAGATCAGACAGGAGTCCCCGTGGACTATGATGTTTGCAGATGACATTGTGATCTGTAGTGAGAGTGGGGAACAGGTGGAGGAGACCCTGGAGAGATGGAGATATGCTCTAGAGAGAAGAGGAGTGAAGGTCAGCAGGACTAAGAGAATATATGTGTGTGAATGAGAGGGAGAATAGAGGAATGGTGAGGATGCAAGGAGTAGAGGTGGCGAAGGTGGATGAGTTTAAATACTTGGGGTCAATAGTTCAGAGTAATGGTGAGTGTGGAAGAGAGGTGAAGAAGTGAGTATAGTCAGGATGGAGTGGGTGGAGAAGAGTGTCAGGAGTGATTTGTGACAGACGAGTACCTGTAAGAGTGAAAGGGAAGGTCTACAAGAGGGTAGTGAGACCAGCTATGTTATATGGGTTGGAGACAGTGGCATTGACAAAAAGGCATGAGTTTGAGCTGGATGTGGCAGAGTTAAAGATGTTAAGATTTGCACTGGGTGTGATGAGGGTGGAAAGGATTAGGAATAAGTATATTAGAGGGTCAGCCCAGGTTGGAAGGTTTGGAGACAAAGCCAGAGAGGCAAGATTACGTTGGTTTGGACATGTGCTGAGGAGGGATGCTGAGTATATTAGGAAAAGGATGCTAAGGATGAAGCTACCAGGTAACAGGAAAAGAGGAAGGCCTAAGATAAGGTTTATGGATGTGGTGAGAGAGGACATGCAGGTGGTTGGTGTGACAGATCAAGGCGCAGAGGACAGGAAGAAATGGAAACAGGTGATCCACTGTGGCGACCCCTAATGGGAACAGCCGAATGAAGATGATGATGTGTTGTTTGTAGGATAGTTTGCTGTCTATGGTAATCCCAAGTAATTTAGCATGAGTTACTATTTCTATTTTTGTCTTATTTGAGTATATGATAAAATCATTTGAGATTGACTTGGTTGAGAATAGCATACACCTAGTTTTCTTTGCATTAAGTAGAAGTTGTGCTTTGGTTAGCCAGGTTTTGATTGATGTAAAGGCATTTTGTGTTAGGGTATGTAGATTTTGGATATTGTTAGAGGATGTGATGATGGTGGAGTCATCTGCATACTGGACAAGTATGCTTTGTAGAGAGGCAGTATGGAGTTTATTTATGAAAATATTGAAAAGCAGAGGTCCTAAAATGGGCCCTTGGGGACCTCTGTTTTATTGACTAAGTATCTAGATATACTGTGTTGCCATCTAACTTTCCTGTCTGTCTGCTAAATAGCTTGCAAACCATTTAAGGGTGGATTGGGAGCAACCGATAGTTTCAAGTTGTTGAAGTAACTTGGGATGAGACACTGTGTCAAAAGCCTTTGATAGGTACAACAGAAATACTGACGTTGTTTGGCCAGAGTCAAGGGCTTTGTTCACAGTGTCAGTGAAGGAAAGGAGGGCAGTGGTTGTACTATATGCTGGTCGGAAGCTGTGTTGAGTTGCTGTAAGGAGGTTATCAGTTAAATGCTTCATGTGTGAATACATTTCTCTAAAAATTTAGATAGAGGGGAGAAGATGGATAGGGGTCCATAGTTACAGAGTTCATGAGTGTTGCCACCTTTGTGCAGAGGAGTTGTGATAGATTTCTTCCATTCATTGGGAAAGTTGAATTCTTTGATAGCTCTATTAATGAGGATACTAACAGGATAAGATGCATCGGCTGCAAGTTTTAGGTAGTCTGAGGCAAGGTGGTCAGCAGATAGTGAGCAAGATTTCAGCTTTTTAAGAAGTTTGTGCACAAATGAGGTGGGGACAGTATTGCGAGAAAAAGGAATGGTTGTAGAGGGGTTAGTTCGGGCTAAGTGTATTTGGTCTAGACTATCAAAGATGCATGAGAGAGAGTGTTAGGTTGAAGCTAATTTATAAGGCTAAGTATACTATTGATAAAGTGGGAGTTGAAAAGATGGGCTATTTCATCTGGACTTTTGTCTAGTGCTGGAGAGGGGTTATGGGGGTGGGTTCCAGAGTTAAGGGGTGTGGAGACAGATTTCCAGAATTTCTGTGAGTTGCTTGTTTGGTTAAGTAATTGTTGTGAGAAGTAGTATTTTTTTATCTGCAATTACTTGTTTTTTGGCTAAGTTTACTAGTTGTTTATATTTGAGATGGGTGGTTTCATTTCTGTTTTTGTGCCAGTCTTTCCAGAAATGGTCCCTAGAGAGTAATAGATGCTTGGTTGCTTTTGATAACCAGGGTGAATGATTTTGCTTAGTCCTTTTTGATTCGGATGGGGGCTAGACTGTTAAGGGTATCTAAGAAAATTTTGTTGAAGAGGATTACAGCTTCTTCCAGAGGTAATATTTTTAGAGGGGTCCAGTTGATGGATTTTAGTATATTGTTGAAAGTGTGCTGATTGAAATTAGCTAGGTTTTTAGATGTTTTATAGGTGTGGGATTTTTTTATCTTAGGTTTGGACTCTATAGGTGTTTACTGGTAAGTGATTGCTTAAGATATTGAGCAGAGTACTGGTATCTTTATATTTATGGGGGTCAGTGACTAGGATCCCATCTAGGGTTGAGCTTCGCTGGTTATTGTGTGTTCATGTGAGGCTGGTATTAAGTTGGGTGAACCCATGTAGATTTTTACTATGCAAGGGGGAATTGGAGATAAGGTCATTCCAGTTGATATTAGTGTCACCTAGGAGAATGGTTTCATTGGTTACATTTCAGGTAGTCCAAGCAAGAAGGTCTTCTAGTTTTGGGATGTTTTGTCCTGGTGGGATATATAGTGCTACAATTGTTAGTTGTTTGAAGTTATTTATTTGTAGGATTGTTATAAGCAGTTCTGTGTTCTGGACGAATGAAATACATTTTTGGATGGGAGTTATTGTTCAGTGGTTACGGTACAGTAAAGCTACACCTCTGCCTTTTTAATGTGTTCTGTTGGCTTTTAGAATGTAATAGTCTGGAGAACAATTTCAGTACCTAGAATATGGGGTTTAAGCCAAGTTTTGGTTATGGCTGCTATATCTGGGGAGTATTGTGACAGCCATACATGAAATTCAGTAATTTTGTTGCAGATACTACATGTGTTTAGTGTAATAAGTAGGAGATGTTTTGTTGAGGAAGACTGGAGATAGGTAACTGGGATAGTGGGTCAAGATTAGGATGAATGTCTCCACATGTGGATAGTTTTAGTACGAGGTTTAAGAGCAGTGGAAGAAAATTATCTTTGCTGGTATACCAAGGTATTGAGTGGGCTACCTTTTTCTGTTTGGTGAGGTAGGGAAGGATTTGCATTTTTGTATAGCATATCTATGTATGGTTGAAAAGGGAGGAGGCTATATTAGAAAATGTATCTAAGTGCGTTTGTGAAGGAAGGCAGATATTTGGTGTTTTTGTATATAGTGGAGGTATGTGGGATGTTGGTGATGTGGCTTGGGTTAGAAAGCATAGTGGTATAAAGAGACATGTAGCAAGGGAGATGATGTTTAAGGAAACCTGGCATGATTCTAAGATGAAAGGTTTATGTGGTAGGGAAGAAGTTTAATGGTAAGAAGTGGGGTGGGGTGGATAGTTAGCAGGATGGGTTGGAAGTGATAAGGTGTGATAATATATGGAGTTAATTAGCTAATGGGTTTAGGGGAGGAGAACAGCGTAAGGCTAGCTAAGTGTTTTGCTAATTGGTATGGGGTGGAGTCTAGTGAAGTATAAGAGTATGGAAAGGGGGGTGGGTAGAAATAGGGGTAGGGTAGAAGAGTGGAGTGAACCTGAGAGTAGCAGGTTGACCCTGGATTTCTTGGCTTGTGCAAAAAACAGTCAATCAGTAGTTATGGGGCAAGGTAAGATCTTGCCCATTTAAAACTGTGTTAATAGATTAGACAAAATTCCAAATGTAAATTAGTGGTAGAGTTTTGCAAGAAACATTATTAAAATGGTAGTATTACTAGAGGATGATAAGTGAAAGGTAAAAGGGGATGAAACAGGGAAGTAGCAGTGATTAAGCAGCGATCGTCCCTGGTGGAGTGCTCACTATTACAGTAAACTAATTGTTTCCAGCAGTGGCAAGAGATACTGTTTAAAAAATAGACTGCTTAGAATATAGATTACATTAGGCACAAACTGAGGACCTATATTAGTTATCATGGACTGTTTTTAATAACTTCTTAAACAGAAGAGTCCGCAGTTTCCTGGTTCCTCGTAGTGTTTTTTTTAGGTAGAGACTGTGTGTTACTGAATGAGGGGTAGACTGTTTCTTAATAATGCCTTAAACAGAATAGTGTTTTTGGTAGGGACAGTGTGTTACTGAATGAGGGGGTAGCTCAGCAAGGAGTCAGAGAGAAATGGAGAGTGTGATTGGTTATCGTGGACTGTTTCTTAGTAATTCATTAAACAGAAGGGTCCACAATTTCCTGGTTCCCAGTAGTGTTTTTAGGTAGAGGCTACATGTTACTGAATGAGGGGGATTCAATTTGACATATTCAGTATTCAATTTGACATATTTTAGTTTTCTTTTTTTCTTGGTTTGTTTATAATCTAATAAAATGTCTACAGCTCTACAGTATGGACACAGTAGCTAGCTGATGGGATTCATGAAGTAAAATTTTCAATAAAATGTTGACTACAGGTAGAAAATACATACTTACTGTTCAAATCTGTACAAACTATGTGTATTTCTCTTCACAGGAATATAGTTATTTAACCAAATTAAGTATTACATCTATTTTAGAATAATATGTCTTGAGCCTTGTCTGCTAGAAAACACTCTTAGTTGGTGATTCCAAGAATAGTGAGTTAAATATTCTGTCTTGCTAGGCTGTCTAGCAAGTTCTTCAGAATCTTACACTTGGCTTTTCTTGATCTAGATCTATGCATGCAGATTGCCTTCATCCTTATTTTCTAAAACTGCTGTACCCCTTCATAATCTGACCACAGATCCATCCATCCTCAACCCCATTTTCCCATTTTACACATGGTGTCAGTTCAACAGTGACAATCATCTTGATCAAAGGTTTTCACTGCCAGGTGGCTAGTCCTGCCATGGTAGCTCATCCATACCACTCACTTGCACCTATGGCTAATTTAGAGTGTCCAGTCCACCTACTGCATGCCTTTGCAATGTGGGAGGAAACCAGAGCACCTGGAGGAAACCCAAACAACCACAGGAAAGACATGCAGACTGCACACAGAAGGCACCCCAACCAAGAATCAAACTGGGGAACCTGTTGCTGTGAGGTGACAACACTAACCACTGCACCACCATTAATATCCATAATAAATCCTTCTTTTACCAACACAAACAGACAAAGGAAAATTAAGTGATTCAGTTTTTGTTTGCTTAAACAAGGGCATCTGACACTGTAAATTGCTTATTTCTCATAAATCATTTGCACTTAAGTGGCATTCTCATGCCATCCTGTCACAAGAGTACCCATTATCTAAACAACAGAACCTTTATACATCCAAAATTTATAAGGCGACCTCTAACTTGTACAGTCAAAATTCACAAAGCAACCTTTAAAGCAGTATGTTACCAGTAGAACTTCCTGAAGGGTAGTGCTTTGGACTCTTACTATTCACACAATTTACTGACTTCCTATTGCCAATGTAAGACAATTATTTTACATTTATATTTCTCAGTCGTTTTTAGAAATAATGCCCCACTCTTCATTGTATATTTTTGTACAGATGAATATTGTTTACATTGAGTGAGACCCTACATTTAAACTGGACCTACAGCATAGAGCTGCAGTGCATAAAGAAACTATATAAATGGCTTACAGGATTCCCATTTGACATTTGCATACGGGTAGTTATACCACCATCAGGAAACATATTTATTTCCTTCTCACTGGGGCTCAGCCTTGATACATATTTATTTTGTTTACTTACTTATTTTGAGTTTGTTGACTGTATAGGGTGTCCAATCTAGACTGATCTTTTTTTAAGGTATCACTTGGGCCACAAGGCAAATGGAGCTGTAGACAACCATTTAAGATAATCAAATATAACGCACACTTAAAACACTGTTATACAAAGTACGGATAATATTTTATTTATTTACACTTTGTTGACAGGGTTAGTCCCACTAAGACAGCAGCCTGTTTTTAGAGAAGTAAAAACTACAACCCCCAAAACACAAAAATAAAACCACCATGGCCAGTAAAAATCTGAAACCTTTTATTACACAGAAACTAAAAGACTCTAGCACCTTGGCAAAACACCTTTCAAGAGTATAAAAAAAGCAAACTTCATTCCACATTTAAATAATCATTTAATACCAATTAAAGCATAAAATCCATTAACTTAATTATATAAGTATTTTACAGTTGCATTCTGAGTTCAAACCAGCAGGTGTCAGGATGTCATATTTCAGGATGAAAACAGTTTCTTTATAAAGCAGTTTATTTTTCAGTTGTACAACATTAGAAACTCTAAAACTTTTAAAATAGTCCCTTGCAAGCAATCATTATTCCTCCATGATAAGCCAAAAAATGCGATGCCAAAGGACTCTCATCTCTATTATTTCTATTAGGTGTTCCTGTATTCTTACCTTAAAAGATCTTTTACCTTCTCCTACATAAAAAAAGACCACTGGAGCACCTCAAGGCATAAATAATGCCCTCAGTGTTACAACTAAAAGCACCACTAGGTGTAAACCTAACATTACTGATTATACTAAAGCATCTAACAACATGCTTACAAACTGAACAACTACCACACGAAAAGGTACGTAAATGTTTAAGTTCTATTGTCATCTTAACACCAGGTGTCTTATAATGACTGTGTACAATCATATCCTTTATACTACTTCCTCTCCTATAAGAAAAACAAGACTTATTGGGCAAACATTTAACTAAATCCTTACACTTAAATAATAAAAAAAACAATAACACTTAATAATATCCAAAACCTTCTCAGTAACTATATTATACATTGTAACAAAATAGATCCTTTTTACAGAAACTACATTCCCCCCACCAACGACCCACTTATCACTAGGGCAGTGGAGCACCCTATCATACTGGTCTCTAAATGTTAATGTGGACATAGTATTATCTATGATCTGCAAATCATACCCTTTCTGTCTAAATGTCCTACACATTCTGGACAATTCTACTTCCAGATCTTCAGGAACATTACCTAGCCTACCAATACATAGCAACTCTCCATAAGGTAATGAATTAATCAAATGGGATGGGTACCAACTTCTGCCATCTAAAAAATGTATATCATTTTCAAATTTACCATAGTTTTAATACCACACCCAGATATACCTTCAAGTACCAAATCCAGAAAAACTACTTTTTACCACACTGTATACCATCAAATTGCAAGCCAGAACCATTCTGTTGTAAATCCTGTAAAAAAAATTCCACCAAACCTTCTCCGCCATTATATAAAAAACGAAATAATCTATAAATCTGAAATATGTAGTAACATATTTCTTAAAAAAATCCAAATGATACAAAACTTTAATCTGAAATAAACCTATAAAAAGATTTGCATACATGAGGGCAAATGGAGTCCCCATTGCTGTACTTTTAATTTGATGATAAACTTTTTGATTAAACTCAAAAAATGTATTCAGTAAACAAAAGTGAACCAACTCAATTAAAGATTTAGAAAAGGGACTTTTCCCCAAAAAACAGTTAATGCTTCAGTGCCCCAGCAATGCTGAATATTGGTATAGAGGCTTTTAACATCCATTACCAGCCAGTAACATCCCTCAGACCACTGCACAGTTTTAATTTTCTCCAAAAAGTCAAAACTATCCCGAATGTATGAATCCAGCTTCACTACTGATGCTAACAGGTATTTATGTAGTACCAGCCCCACCTTATGTAAAAAATAATTAACAACTGATACAATAGGAAGACCTGGAGGCGAAATTAAATTCTTATGCACTTTTGGCAAACAATAAAAAGTTGCCAAAGTACAACCCCTTGTTGAAAATTTCTTCTGTACATCCTTGTTTGACAGATATCCCAGTCTTAAACCTTTTTGCATCAAGCTTTGAAAGTTAACTAATGCATTTTTATACTCCCACATAGTAACTTCTTCATAAATACTTGTATCATTTAAATTTTCATGACACATTTTTTCATACTGCGTATAATGCATAATCCCAATTTTATTGCCCTTATCAGACAGCTTGAATAGCAAATCATCCCACTGACTCAAACCTTTAAGGGCTAACCACTCAGCTTTATTAAGATTATATCTAATTTTCCCCTTACTTCCAATAAATTCTTTATACTCCTTTTCCATGGCAAATTTTACCACGGTCAAAAAATTTTATCCCTTCTTGTAAAACTGGAGGGATAACATCATTCTTATACAAAACATCATACGTATCCATCAAACAACATGCATTATTAACAATATTCTCCTCCACAGAAGAATCACAAGAGAAAAACATTTTTTTTCTTCATTATCATTAGTAGTATCCAAGGAATCATACAACTCATTATTTCTCACATTTTCACTAACAGAAAAATAGTGCAGTAAATGTAACTTCCTAACAAATCTAAATATTTCCATTTTCAAAACATGTAGTCTGGGCAAAGCAGTGGGTATGAATTTTAGATCACAATTTAACACTGAAAGTTCTACATCAGACAAAGCCATGCCCGATATAATCAAAACCAATCCCCAACATCATTTGGTACAAAAAAGTCTTAGGGCAGGATTCACGAAGGCTTGCACGGAGTGTAAGAGACGTGTAACACTCCATGCAAACCTCGTGATCCAGGAACAGCCCTAAACTCCGTGTAAGAGACCAGCTAAAATGTCTCTTACACGGACTGGGCTCGGAGTGTAAGAGACGTGTAATACTCCATGCAAACCTCGTGATCCAGGAACAGCCCTAAACTCCGTGTAAGAGACCAGCTAAAATGTCTCTTACACGGACTGGGCGTGTACATGCTAAATACCTCACTTGCAGCTGAAAGGTATGCAAATGAGGTATATTAGCGATCCACGAAGCAGAAACCAGCCCGTGTAAGAGACGTTTTAGCTGCAGAAATGTACTCAGTTGACAACTGAGTACGTTTCTGCAAAATTCACAACGGAGCCATGTCAGCTCCAAATAAAGGGTGCATATGTGTCAGGCAGCATGCCAATGGCCAAATATGTGGCCATTGGCAAGGTAACCCGATGCAAAAATAATAAAAATATAATTTTTTTTAAACCCAGCGCAGCCCCGCGCAAACGGGCTGCGCTGTATAAAACATAAAAATGAAGGTTATAAACCCACAAATGTGGGTTTTATGCAATACATGGAATGACAATGCAGGGACCAGCAGACCAAAAACAACATGGCCACCGTGTAGTGGTTGCTAAGGGGGGAAGCTGAGTGTAAGACATGTAACTAAGCATTAGTAGGCAATCTCATGTAAATGAGGGTTAGGATACTGAATCTCACAGTCACATAGCAAATGAGCACAGTCTGAGTAGTGTAAGAGATACATAAGGGGAGGAATAGAGTAGGAGATAGGTGACATCACAGGGGGGAATGGTAGAAAGAAATGCAGTTCATTGGAGGTCAGTGTAACATGACAGATGACAGACACAGATCAGGGAAAGAGGAGTGCCACAAGATAAGTCTGGGAAAGTCAAGAAATGAAAGGTGTACACTGTTACTTACACTAAAGTTTCTTGCTTGGCGTGCATGTGCGCGCCATGAAGTAGGGCAGTGTGTGCACGTGTAAGGCAGACTGAGCATGTGGGAGCATGTTGGTAGATGTTTGACACTGTTTGCGCTGGTGTGCGCGTGTAGGGCAGACTGAGCATGTGGGAGCCAGTTGGCAGACTTGTAAGACTGTTTGCACTGGTGTGCGCGTTTTAACCCGAATAAGCAGATTCTGAACCGTGTAAGCATGTGTGCACGCGTGTAAGCCACTGTGAGCGTGTTTCTGCTGGTATGCACGTTGCTCCCCCCTGAGGAAACAGAAAGGAAAAAGGAAGCAACAGAATTAGTAGGAAGCTAGCAGGGAATACTGCTGGAGCTAGCAGGTGAAAACAATTAGAAGCAGGCAATTACACAGGCAGAATAGTAGCCCAGCCCAGCACTTAAAACTCTGCAAACAGCAGTGCAGGATGTTTCTCTCAAGAGACACTGCAAGACAGGAGTAAGCTAATAGAAGTGAAAACTGAAAAAGCTTCACTCAGAGCAGAAATGTTAGGGGCTGCCATAGCTGTCATAATGAGACATAGGCGACTTGCTGAGGGTGGTGACAATGCAGATGGTGCCAGACAACCCACAGTGAGGAGACGGAGAAGAGTGTACAGGCCCAGGGTCACCTACCACGGGTTACATGAGCTGGAGATAGTAGAGCTATAGAGTGGACAGAGAGCTCCTGCAGCAAATAGTTGAGCTGTGCAGGCCACACCTCACACACAGAACCAACAGAGGGAACCCATCCCAGTGGAAACCAAGGTATGTGTTGGCCTAAGAATACTAGCAACAGGTACCTTCCAGAGACCAACTGGTGATATGATGGGGATATCACAGGCATCAGCCTCCAGGGTACTGCACCAGTTCCTGGATGCCATGTCAGCACATGTCGGTGATCATGTATATTTCCCCAATGCCCGTGAGGTATTGGCCAGCAATATGCGTCTCTTCCAGCAAATAGCGGAATACCCTGAGGTAGTGGGTGCAATAGACTGCACGCACATACGCATCAAAGCACCAGCCGGTGAGAGGGTAGGGCCTACATTAACAGCAAGGGCTTCCCTCCATCAACTGCCAGGTCATGTGTGATGCCCAGGGCATAATAATGAATGTGTGTGCTGGCTGCCCTGGGAGTTACCATGATTCCCACATCTGGCATTTGACGCAGCTGTACCAGACATTTGCCAATGGGGACATCCCACACGGACACCTAGTGGGGGATGCAGGTTATGCACTGGAGCCGTGGCTGATGACACCCATCAGAAATGCACACACACCTGAACAGGAACGCCATAATGAGGCACATGCACAAACACGTAATGTAATAGAGCGTGTGTTTGGGCTGCTGAAGTCACGGTTCCGGTGTCTGGACACATCTGGTGGAGCCTTGCAGTACACACCAACTACATGTACCCAAATTGTCATGGTATGTGCTATGCTACATAATATGATCTTGCGAAAACAGCTGCAGCAGGACCAGCATAGGGCTGGGCCAAACAGCCCCCACCATTGCCAAGGCCATCACAGGCAGAGCGTGACTCGGAGGAGGAACAACCTGAGCCTGCCCCAGTAGGCAGAAGGAGGCGTGCCCAGTATGCCCTGGCCTTGGCAAAGAGGCAACGCATAGCACATACACTGGCTCAGTAGGAACCCTGGGAATGATACCCCTCAGACTCACTCAAATAATAACATGGATGCCTAAAATGACATGACCTGCTCACAAACATGTACAGGGAGTGTAATATGCACCCGACAGAGGCAGCCCTGCAGCACCACCTGAGGCATGAATGCCATGTGTTAAGTAATGTAACACCATGTACTATATGCACACCTGAGGACCCTGACTAACATCCACCCTCACCAAGCATGAAGCCACAAAATGACGATGGGATGATCAAGTGCAATAACTGGCTGAAGTAATGCAGTTAGTCAAAGGGGAGCCAATGTGTTTCAGGCTGGGAAGACATGCGGAGCATGACATGATGCACCACCTGCTAGGGGTGGCGTGCACCTATCAGTCCATGCCCCATGGATACTGGCAAAGGCTGTCAGTACCCACAGCATGCCCTGAATAGGTAAGTCTCAAAACACAAACCCACCTTCATAGGTACCACAAGGGATAGGAACCTAGATGTAATGCTACCCAATGCCAGAAGTCTAAACAGCAAGATGTGTGCAGTGTAAACGCACACAGTATGGAGAATGTAGATATCAGTCCTGTAATAGAAAACTGGGTCAAGGCTCACATCAGCACCCTAACACTACCAGGTCACACCTCATACTGTGCTGTACAGCCGCAAAACATGGAACAAGCTACAAAAGGAGGGTGACTAGCAATAAATGTCAAGGATAACCACACCCCATGTTGGTACCACAACAAGAAGCAGCATGGATTAGCCATGGTCAAATACCAATGGCTAAAACCGCCTCCCAGTATATAGCCTGCTGCAGACTACTGTCCTAATACCAGGAACTGCACCTGGCCTATGTTGGAATACATGAATATATCAAGCCCCCAAACCACATTATATTGCTTGACTGAAAATACCCAGACATACACGGGAGCATTATACTAGCACCAACACAGTCGGAGAAAAGTTCCCAGAATCCATAAACCAAAATGCCCAGGAACAACGTACCACTCCCACAAGAGGGGTAAGCATACTGGATGTGATAATCAGCAACATGTGTACTGGATGGCAAGATGAGAAGTGTATCCCTCACTGGTAAGACCAGACCATAGAGTAATCACACTGGATATACACATCCCGACCCCAGTCCCTGGCCAGAATACCACAGTGAAAAACATGTGTAAAGCATAGGTTGCACCCCCTCCAAACCGATGTGGAATCCACGAAAGGCCCTGTGCAAGTGCAGAATATGGGACACACCGCAGAACATGTTATACAGGCATTCCATGAACACAGCCAGGAATGCTTGGAGTATGCAATCACAAATAACAACAAGACACAATGCCATACACGCAGGCATCTGGCATGCTGGACTCCAGCCATTACCAAACCATGCAAGAGAATGAGGAAGCTACCACATGATAGAGCAAACATAAAAAGGGAAGTAATCACTGATCAGTAGTATGGCAATAAAATATGTCCACACATACAATCCACTAAGGCCAGCCACAACAAGTAGAATCTGTGAATCCAGAGGCAATGTGACACCTGTCCCAAGTACACAGACAACCACAACTCCCCCCAATAAATACAAATATATGTGATAGATGCAACCATGTATCCAAACCGGAGGCTAAGCTCCCCCAACTCAGTACTGTCAAAACTAGTCAGGAGGAGAAGGTAACCACATACACCACAAACCCAGTCCCACATAGACCTACCACAACTGTAAACCAAACACATAAACACAGAAAAACATTCCCGGAGGCCCTAATTACAAACACACCACACCAACAGAAGCCTCCAAAGCAGATCACAAGCAACCACAACCTCCAAACATAGCACATGCAACACATAGTACACAAAGCTGGTGTGCCAAACAGTCACAGGCCAGAAGGAGAAACAACATGCCTGATACAGTTGTAATAGGTGTCTGTATAGGCAGACACACTGCTGTCCCACTCACCAGACTGAACAAGGGAAAGGGTACAGTAAGCTGCCTGTAGGCTGCCACAATATGCCACATAACACAAGTACGCAGGTCACCCCAAAGCAAGCAGAAATATGATGCACTCAATGTCCATGCTGGTGTGAATGACCTGAGATGTACCTCCCTGGACTACATGAAAAGAGACATGGATGAGCTCTCTGAGTATGTACCCCAGGCCGGTATGACACTGGCCGTGTGCAGCATCCAACCCTCACCAAGAATGATGCCACAGTACAAACACAGAATGATCATCTTTAACAGGTGGCACAGTTACAGCTGTCAGTCCAAGAGGGTCTAATGTCTGTCTGCTTGAGATGTCATGCATGACAAGCCATGCTGCTGTTCCAGGGATGGCTTGCACCTGTTACCCCTGTGCATCTGGATACTGGATAAGGCCTTTGCCACCTCCATAGAGCCATATGTAGGCAAGGCCAAAAGACTACCCACCACCCTAGAAAACATAAGTGGTAAGAAACATAAGGGTAATGCTGACCAATGCCAGATGTGTAAACTGCAATATGCATGCCCCTGAGGCACTTCCCAGTATGGAGAACATCGATGTCTGTGCAGTGACAGAAGCCTGCTGCAAGCCTAGTGATAGCACACCAGCACTACCAGGTTATACCACATATCATGCGTTATGGCCCCAACACCTGGACCAAAACATCAAAGGAGGGGGAGTATCCATATGCAGCACAGACACCCATATGGCCAGGTAACTGACAATGCACAAAGCAGCGGAGACCACCCATGTGCACCTAAGTGTAGTCAAAACTGCTGTACAGTCTGTAGCATGTGACAGACCACACTCTCACACACAAGAACTCCACCCAGACATCCTGAAGACACTGGACAGTATGAATGTCCCACCAAATACCAGACAAGGTACTCACAAATTACCACATAGGTGGTAAACCATTATGTATGCAAGGAGTAATCAGGGACCTAGGGACACAAGTCGACAGTAATCTGTCATGTGACACTCACAATGCCAATGTGGCTAGGAAGATTGTCGATATTGGACACCGTATCATGAAAGGATTCACATCTACATCAACAGAGGTCACTGTGCCCCTGTACTGTTCCCTTATCAGACCCATAATCTAGTACAATGACTCATATGGGATGTACCGTGCCTGACACCTGCAGCGGTTCGAAGACCTCAAAGGTACCCCACCAAGAGGATAAAGGGTGTGAAATATATGTCATATGCTGCCTGGCTGTAGACACCCCAGCTGAATGCAGTCACAGACTGCCTACACAGAGGCATTGTATGTCTGTTGTACAAGGCCATGTCCAACACAGGAGTAATGGACATGCTCCACCACAGGAAATCAAAGCCATTGGAGCTGTGAGAGTGACAGATGTCAGCCTCAACACATAATGAAATAGGATGTGCTGGAGGGACAGATACATAACCCAGAGGCTCCCCACACCCAGAAACAGGATCCCAATCCATGTTAGGCAGAGCCCCTCACTGACACCCCTCAACAGGAATATTGCCAAGTGGATGGATGATCGTACATGTATACTGGGGTCTTCACTGTGTCACGACCAGACAGAGGCACAGTAAAGAAAATCATAAATGGCCATAATAGTCACATAGCAAGGGGCGGCGAAAGACACACACACTCTGGCTTGGCTTACTAATGCCCTAGGGTGGATAGCCTAGTATGAACCCATGAACCTATGAAGATACAAATTGTACAGGACACTAAGGATAATCACAAGGCTTACTTAACTGATGGTAGGAACCATGTTGGGAATCCACAGATATGCTTCGAATCACACAGATATTACAAACAACATACCAAACACACACACATATTGCTAACATACAACCTGACAGGTGCAGTGCAAACCCCCCCAGAATGCAAAATATCTATCCCAGCAGACTGCTGGTCCCTGACATTGCAGATGCTGAGGTAACAGCCATCATCTGCAAAGCAAAACACACAGCAGCAAAGGTATGTGATGGTGTCCTGGGCTGAGGCCAACATGGACTCCAAGAATAATGGAATGCCAAATCACACTACTGCCCAATGTCAGCCTTACCACAGGATATGTACCCAAAGAGCAGTGTACAACAACAGTGGTCCTTCACAACAAAGGTGTTGCCTGAATGGATACTGCAAACTACCACCCCAGGATCCTGACAAGCTTGGTCTGCACAGCTATGGAAAGGATCAGTATGTACCGCAGACATAAAGCTATTGTGGACCTACTGATACTGGACCCTACACAGTGTGGCTGTCGTAACTGCAGATCCTGCCCCTAAACATGTTTGACCCATTTGAAGCAGTCATTAAGGTCATTGATGAGGGCAATGTGGTCCACACAGCGTAGCTGGACCGTGCATATGCTTCTAGACAATACCCTACGAGTTCAGTATGGATATGTTCACCAGCTTAAATATATACCCCTATGTCAGTAGAGGGGTTGCAAACCAGACCAAGGACAGAACTGACATGGTCAGACATGCTGCATCCATGTCAGACTACAAAGCAGATATGAGTGGCATCCCACAAGGCTTGGTCCTGGGCCCCCGTTCTGTATATATGTCCCATAGGTATAGGCCAACATGGAAGGACTGTGACTGAACATGTATGCAGAGGAGTACAAACAGCCCACCATATCCGACCCCCAGCTGACACAAGCAACCCACAAAAGGGCCACCTACAAACAGACAACTGGAGCCATAGCCATGTCAGCAAGCTAATTGCAGAACTGTGTATAGACAACCACCGTGGATATACAGTAAGTGCCCACAAATTACCACACAGGTGTTAACCCATTACGTACCTAACATGTAATGAGAGACCTGGGGACAAAAGGTGATAGATATCCTGCACTGGACAAACATGTGGCTGTAGTGTTCGCAGAAACATACCATATACCCACCCAATCATGAAGGTTGTCAGATGTAGATAAGGGGAGGTCACTGTGGCTCTGCAGTCATCCTTCATCAGCGTCACAATTGACTACAATAGCCCCTGTGGGATATACCTCAGCAGACACCTCCATCAACTGTAAAGTCCACAACAGTACCCCACCAGGAGTAGCAAAGAGCATGAACAGATGCCATGTGTTGCCTGAGTAAACAAACTGCAGCCCCACACACTGCCATACTGCCCAGCTACAGGCAAGCTGTGCCTGATGTATGAAGCCATGTCCAACCTGGAATCAATGAACATGCTGCACCTTGTACAATCTGAATGGCAGTGAGCTATGCACATGAGAGACCTGAACCCCAGCACTGACATACATAGGACAAGCTGTACAGAATGATCCATAACACAGAAGGCACCCCCACTCTTGAGTAAACTCCCGGTACAGGTTAGCCAGAGAGTCACCTATCGACACCCCTCAAGAGGAATCCCGATGAGTGGATGGGAGATGGTAGGTTAACCCTGGGTATCACTGTTATGTCAGAGGTAGACGGAGGCACAGTATACTAACCATGACATATGTCATGGCAAACTCCAGTTACAATGTGTGTCGAAGGACAAACACACCCTGTGACTAGCATCAGAAATGGCCTAGGGAACATCGCTAGTGTTTGCCAATGTCCACCTATGTTGTGGAATACACTACCAATGTTGGACGAGCCTGGTGTAGGTAGTCCATATCTGAACATAATGCAACATGGTCATATGTGCACAACTGGCCCCTACACAGTCTGTTGTGCTCACTATGAAGATGTCAAGCAGTGATAGGACTAAAGCCCAGGATACTGTCCACCACAGTGAAAGTACTGAACCAGTACACTATACGGTACTACAGTGTTAGGTCATTATGAAAGTATGTTGACAACTGTCTGCAAAGTATCCCATGCAATCCCTGCAGGCACAGTATAATCCCTGTTGTGGCAGACACGAAGCAGTTGGCCAGTTAGTACACAACATGACACCCAACACACAACCATAAACGTGAGATATTGTTGAAGTTCACACACACCCAAATATGTGGTGGACTTCAGAGTGCAACATATGGAAAGCTCACACTGGGCATGCTCGCACACTTTGATAAATGAGGCATATGTCAGACAACATGCCATGGAAAGGCTGAACTGGGCATGCTCACACACTTAGGCCATATCTCCGTTTAGCAGTTGGCCACACATATCTGGTATTTGTACGTGTCATTCCAGGAACCAACCACAACACAGCAATCTGCCCAGTGCACACAGTAAATGACTACAGAGACATAAGTGATATAGTGGATCGCCATCATATGCAAACATCTTCCACAGATACACAAGTTGGTCATAGGAACAGGGAATGCTATGGCAATAAAGACCTGCAAACAGTAGAACAGCACAACAAATATTGTGCATCTGACAATTGAACATATGGGTGTAGAGGTCAATACTAGGCTTGTTGCCCTAGGGAATGACAGCTCAGCCAGAGTGTGCTTGGCATCTGCATCCCCAGTACAGTAGGCTACTGTGCCACTGTAAAGTAGGTCACATAAGGCAACGTGTGAGGCTAGTGAGCTGTGCCTCTGTCAAGCAGGGGCACAGTGGAGATCCCAGGGTTTGAATGTGCTAAGCCACAGCCATGTTGTTGGTGTGTGCTGGAAGAGGGTTGCTGAGGATCTCTAACAGTAAGTGGCCATCAATAACAGACTGAGGGGAGCCCTATCTGCATTGTCTGGACAATTCCACTGTCAACACTGTGTTGTGATGATTATGTGTGAATGAAGTGCCATGCCGGAACTGTTCACAGATGTCCTCCCTCTGTGGGCTACAGCTCTGCAATGTATTAGCTCACTCTGTCTGTTGGACGGCTCATATATGGCTGGTGTACACCTGACAGGTGTCTTGTTGTGGAGCAGTCATGGGTATATGTGGGATAGCATGATCAATGCAAACCGTACACATGCTCATAGAATGCAATTGTCAAGGATTATGCTGAGTGGCCAGTATAGTCCCCAGCATGGGTCCTTTGAAGTCGCCCACCCCAGTCTTCACAAGTGTAGAGTCTGCTTGTGCTAAATACAGTTTGTGTGCAGTGACAACCTTGCCTGGGGTGGGGATGGGATATGGATGTCCAGGGAAAGGTGGGTATGGTCAGATATCAACAATGGTGGTCTACCTCTGGTGTGGAACAGTGAGTACCCATGTTGCAGATGGACAGGTGCAATATGTATTCCCCATGTGGCTGTGGTGTGTGGTTCTGCCATAGCACATGGACCCACAAATTGTAGTGGCTGTAGGGTAAAGTGGTAGAGGCCTGAGTAGTTCTCACACACAATATGCCTGTACCTGATGTTAACAACTGGAATGGTGTATGTGAACACCTGCATATCCCGGCACTGTTCCCAGGGAAGCTAAGTGTGTGTCCTGGATGTGGGTGTGGTGTTCTGGACTGGTTGTGTTGTGTGTTACAGGTCCTGTGGTCACGAAGCATGGTATAGAACATAACCTGCCAGTGCGATGTGCATATCTGACCCTGACGTAGGTGGCTGCAAATGCATATATATGCTATCCCCACCTGACAGGTAGTACTAGATGTACATACCTCTGTAGAAATAAAGATGTCAGCACCCTATAAATACTGCAGGTGCAGACCAGATGCCCAGTAATTCGGTTAGCGCTCTGCTAATGCATCTCCCTCAAGTGTCATAATATAGGTAGGTAGGAGTTCGAACCATGCAATTGCTCAGTGTGTGTGTGTGTGTGTGTGTGTGTGTGTGTGTGTGTGTGTGTGTGTGTGGGGTTGATGTGTGTGCAAGTCTGTGTGAGGAAGATGTCCCTTTTGGCAACTGTGAAAGCACTCTACAGGATGCACATTCCCCTATCTAAGCACGGATGATGTCAGCACCCTATAAGTACAGCAGGAGAAGGAAACCTCCCAGTAATTCAAATAGCGCGCTCTGCTAATGCATCTGTCATGAGTGTCATAACATAGTTAGGTAGGGGTTTGAATCCTGCAACTGCCCAGTGTGTGTGGAGGGGGGTTAGTGTGTGTGCAAGTCTGTGTGAGGGAGATGTCCCTTTGGCAACTGTGAAAGCACTCTACAGGATGCACATTCCCTATCTCAGCACGGATGATGTCAGCACCCTATAAGTACAGCAGGAGAAGGGAAACCTCCCAGTAATTTGAATAGCGCGCTCTGCTAATGCATCTGTCACGAGTGTCATAACATAGTTAGGTAGGGGTTTGAATCCTGCAACTGCCCAGTGTGTGTGGAGGGGGGTTAGTGTGTGTGCAAGTCTGTGTGAGGGAGATGTCCCTTTTGGCAACTGTGAAAGCACTCTACAGGATGCACATTCCCCTATCTAAGCACGGATGATGTCAGCACCCTATAAGTACAGCAGGAGAAGGGAAACCTCCCAGTAATTCGAATAGCGCACTCTGCTAATGCATCTCTCTCAAGTGTCATAATATAGTTAGGTAGGAGTTTGAAACCTGCAAATGGCAAGTGTGTGTGTTTGGATGTGGGGAGTTTGTGTGTGTGCAATTCTGTATGAAAAACATGTGCTTTTTTGCAATCAGGAGATCACACTACATGATGCACATTACCCTTTCCAAACAGTGATGATGTCAGCACCCTATACATACAGCTGGAGAAGAGACACCTACCAGTAATCCAAATAGCGCAGTCTGCTACAGCGTCACTCTCAAGTGTCATAACATAGTTAGGTAGGGGTTTGAAACCTGCAAGTGTGTGTGTGTTTGGATGTGGGGAGTTTGTGTGTGTGCAATTCTGTATGAAAAACATGTTAGTTTTGGCAATCAGGAGATCACACTACCTGATGCACATTACCCTTTCAAAACACTGATGATGTCAGCACCCTATAAGTACAGCCAGAGAAGAGGAACCTCCTAGTAATCCGAATAGTGTGCTTCGCTAATGCTTCTTTCTCACGTGTCATGACTTAGTTAGGGAGGGGTATGAATCCTGCAAATGTGTGTGTGTGTGGAAGTAGCAGGGTGTGTGTAAATGCAAGTGTGAGAGAGCAGATCCTTTTGGCAAATACTACAATACACCAGATGCTGCATATTCCCCCAGTAAACACAGGGGATGTCACCACACTATCAGCACAGCCAAACAGGGCTAGTTGGCCAGTAATGCCAATAGTGCGCTCTGCTACTGGGTCTATTACCATTGTCAGAGTACAGATAGGTATGTTTTGGTAACCCACAACTGCCACGTGTGGTTGTGTCACACATTATGACCTTGTGTGGGTCTTTGTGCATAACAATGCATGCCATTGCCTAAACCAGCAATGGCAATGCACACATGATGTATGTGTGTGACACATACACATAAATACCTGTGACCTGCAGTAGTTACCATGTCTGACACATGCCTCGAGTGGATAAATGGTATTTGCAATGCATAACAATATGACTGTGTCTTACTGTGCAGGGGCCGCACGGTATGTGTCTATACAGTGTGGGTGTATATGGTAAAATACCTACAGCAGGGGATACACATCTGGTCTGGGCCATATAGTCTACATGTAGTCGATGTACAGGTGCTGCATGTTCCCACCTGTTGTGGGAGTGGTAACATGTCATTCCACTGCAATTCAGTGACCACATGCTGGGAACCCTTCAACTAGTGTGTTGTAGCTACAGTAATGCTCACGCACAATGTTTGGCTGGATGCAGTCCAGCCATATAAAGACAGTTCTTGAGACTGTCATATTGCCAGTGTTGTTATGGAGGATAGGTGGGTTTCCTGTGTATGGGAGGGTTGTGTGTGCCAGGCTATGAACCAGACGGCAGTCCGACACACTGTTAGCTGCACATGAATAGGCCCTGATGCTTTGTGCTGTGCCAACAACCTGGAGGTGTGTGTATCTGTGGTGCCTTGGGATACCACCCCCCCTGTCCATGTGTGTTACATGTGTAGGGGACGACAGGCATGGTATGAGGTATAACCTGGCAGTGATGGGTTGCACCTGTGAGCCATGAATCAGGACTCTGGTACTGCACAGACATTGCAGTTCACCGTGCTGAGGACAGTGTCCAGTGCATGCATCTTGCGGTGTACACTGCTGGTGTTGTGTAGCATCACTGTTAGTGTCCTATCCTGTGTGATACCCACGGAGGTGGCTATGTAATCCATGTCCTGCAGCATAAGGCAGTATGTGTGTATCAAGGGGCTTCGCCAATATACATTGGGCCATGGGTGTCACATGCAAGCTGCCCCTCGCACATCATTGTGGCTTCCCTAGCATGTAAGCACACATTGACAGCCAGTGGATACCCTATGAATGACATTGGAGACTGAGCAGAATGTAGACATAGAACACCCTTCCTACATATAGTGGTAGCATACCTGGTGAGGGTATGATGGCAACCAAGATCAGGCTCATACTGGCCCATGCCACATGCTGAGAGATCCCTTCTATGTTCCCTATCATGTAGTCCAGGGAGGTATGTCTCAGGTCATCCATAGTGGCATGGTCAATGACTGAGTCATATGTGTCCATGCCTCTGACTGACCTGTATGCATGTGTTTTGTGGTGGACCATAGTGCCCCAGAGGCATATCACTGTGACCTTCACCATGTACAGCCTGTTGAGCGGGACCCCACTGCAGCGGCCAAGAGAGGTACCTGACACATCTGTAGCAGGTGTGTTGTGTAGCCCTACAGGCTGTGAGTGTGTGGCACATGGGATGTGTGTGCCATGTGTGGCATGTGCTCTGTTCCGACGTAACATATGCCTGTGTGCCAGCTGCGGAGGTGTGTGATGCTCAGGCAGGATGCTATTCTGAGTCCCCAAGTATGCCCCAGTGTGTTCAGCTTGCTGTCAGTGCATGTCTATGTCTGACTGGTATTGTAGTCACTGTAGTATGACATGCCACCTGACAGGGTATGGCATTACTGGGTTCAGAGTGCTCAGTCCCCAGATTGGCTATGTGGTGGCATCCCACACATGTGTTGTACGTTCCTGGCCAAGGGTGATGGTTGACTGCATACATGTGGCAGCTGTGACATTGCCACATGACTCACATAAACCACAACTGGACCATAGAGGTGATTCACAGGTTACCTTTGCACATGCTACCCTAGTAGTGTGATTGCCATGGTGAGTACCAACACATAGGGCCAATGGGGAACAACATACTGAAGGTGTGTATGTGTGGGTGTACTGCTACTGTTTCATAGCACTGGCATATATGACTGCACACGTGGGTAAATGCCAGGTAAGACATGTGCAATGTGTCACAGGCAACGTACATGCGAACAGGACAGACAGTGACGTTCTGTCATGTGTAAACTTGACATACGTATCGTACGCTATGCAGATGTCACTAGGAGTCCACAGAAGCACTGTAACTCTGCATTGCAGGTGGAAGCAGTGTTCCAGGAACCCCAAGCGAACATGCATGCAAACAAAGCTACAGTAAGCAGGGCTGGAAGTAGTCCATTGTACAACAAAGAAGGGGTAACACTAACAGTAGGTAACAGTGCAAATATGTAGGCACTATCAACATGTACCCAGGAATGCACAGCGCAGATGCCCATGGTAGAACTGATATTATGTCATAGTTAATTGTGATTTGGATTACATTGGTACTGCACACATATCAACATGCAAACATCCACATTGCATAGTCGTTGTGGGCAACTTGCCACCATTACTGTACATGTCCATCATTGCATATCACTACTTGCATTAGCTTCCCCCATGTGCTACCCATGTATGTGGCTATCTGTTGACATCCTTACCACCGGTATGCAATAATGTGCAGCTGTTACACTTTGGTACGTACTATGGGTGCAGATAACAATTCAGGACAGTCATACGGTTACTGCATCAGGCATGCTGGGATATACACACAGTCATATCAGCACACTGTACTGTTACCAACATGATACTACTAATACACTTCTATGTAGTCACCCTGTGCATCAGCAACGTGTTTACCTGTTCCTGCACTGATGTTGGAGATTGCAGGAGGTGGCACAGTTTCATCATATGCACAGGGTGTGAATTAGGTATGCCTGAGTCTGCCACTGATACCACCAATTGACATGTGTGTGTATGTGTGTTGGTGAGGGACAGCAGTACAGGGTGGGGCACTGTTGGTGCAGTGTGTGCATGTATGTGGTAGCCCTAGGTGTTAACATTTCGCATGTGTGTATGCACGCACACAGTTCCACCTCATGGCTGCCATATACAGGGGTTTGTGGACAGCCACAGACTGCACCTGGCAGGTCATACAGATCAGTGTCTGTGGGCATGGACATGGTACCTGTGCCTGGCAGGGGTGCTACGGACCGTATCCGGTACTAAGCCAGACTGGGTACTGTCATCAGAAGCGGGAGTGTGTTGACTGGACACAGGTCCCTGTTGGGACTGTCCAGAGCCACGTGCACGTGGTCTCCTGGGGCGTTCCGATGACAGCACAGACCCAGCATTGCTGGGGCTGCTGCTGGCACTATGGGGCATGCGTGGGCCTGTTGTCATCCGCACCGACTGCCAGCTGCTGCTGTTGCTGGCATACGGCCACGCCGACGCCGCAACCGCCCACCATTGCCCTGGCTCATGGACATTTGGTTGTGGAACTGCTGTAATATGTCCCCACAACGTCTGTCTATGACATCGGTGAAATTACGGATAGCATCCGCGATGTCACGCATACTGTCAGTCATGGCTGTGCGACATGCTCTCAGCTCCCTCAGACCCTGTCTGGTGTACCTTTCCATACGCGACTGTGCCTGCATGACAGCCCGAAACATAGCTGAGGTTGACAGACCTCTTTGGGCACGTCTGCCAGAGGCAGTACGCCCACGGATGCTCCCACGAGAACCCATGGGCAACTGTCTGTGTGGTACCATCGCAGGACCCTGCCCATGGCTGCTGTGTGGGGAAGCATGTGCCACAGATACCACATTACCCTGGTCAATGCCCACTGTATCCTGTCCATCACCTAGGGACAATGGTGACAAAGGCTGTACTGGCAGGATGACTGTGCGCAATGATGGGGTTGACAGCTGTGTACTGTCAATTGGCTGACCAATGGCGGACCCTGACACACCTTCCTGTGCCATTACACAGATATCATCATTACCAGTACCTGTGGCACCAGATTCAGGTTCCCTGCTGCAGGACACCAGAGCAGCACCAGAACCTGTGGGAGGAAGACAGGAAACACAGTTTACAGTGTCCACACAATGTTACCAGTGATGCACTTATGCACACATGCACACATGCACACATGGACACATGCACACATGCACACAGGCACACATGCACACATGCACACATGCACACGTGGACACATGCACACATGCACACATGCACACATGCACACGTGGACACATGCACACATGCACACATGCACACGTGGACACAGGCACACCTGCACACATGCACACATGCACACCCCGCAGTATACACACAGAGCACTACTGAGTTACACTAGTATTACTAGCACTATCAGGACTATTATAGGTATTGTTAAACACACTCACCAGCATGGATGGCCTGCCTTGCTGTAACACCGGAGGGACCTGCAGAAATGAGGAGATTAATGTCAGTGGGCACAACTGTGCCATTGATACTGCATATGATACAGTGCAGTAGTACACCAGTTGCCTTTCACACGTCAGCTGCTGATATTGCCAATATCACACCTGCACAATTACATACTATGTTGACAGCTACATACCACGGACACACCTTACACATGCATAAACTAACAGTGTACAGAACAGTCAAGTGTACATATGGCATATTACCTGCATGCTCCATGTCGTGCTGCTGTGTGGATCCAGCCTCCATCATGATGCAGGTGTATTGCTGTTGCTGTTCCGGGCTGGAGCCACAACACTTAGGAGTAGCCCCTCCAGTCTGGTGAGGGGGATGTGGCCACCCCACCTCCTGTGGCAACCTGTTGCCTGTGGATATCCGACGACGCTGATGGACATTTCTGATTAAATCACTGCAGTGATGTCGCACCTGCTCATATGTCCTATTATGCGTGCCAATGTCATTTACCCTACGGACAAGGTCTTGCCACAGTGCAGCCCTCTCCTGCTGATTCTGGCTGGTGCAGGAAAACAGTATGTCATAATCCCGCACCAGGCTCTGGTGTATCTCCTCATCTTCCGCTGCAGAGTAGGCGGATTACGCTGACGCGCCATCTCCTGGAAGAGAACACAAACAGGATATCAGCAGACTATGTCAGCAATATATGGCACACATACTATACATGATACTCAAGTGTAGTGATATACTACTACTCCCATATGTTGCATGTGTGTGTCTCGTGGTGGATACACAAGTACATGGCCAGATATCAGTGCTCAGCCAACACCTGTGCAACAATACCTGCCACATTCCATACAACATAGTAGCATGCCCCATCGGTCAGCACACTGCGACAGGTCCAATGCACAACCTCACTCTGGGGGTTCATACCAAGGTACTGTATGTGGAACGCCATCCACTAGTGTGATCTGGACACAAGTTACTCGGCCTGGATATACATATCCCACCACCACCACCAGCACAGTAGACTACTTTGATATGTATGTGATTAGACAGTTATTCACTTGTTAGGACTGAGATGGTATCCATGCAGCCCACTGGGCCAGTGGAAGCCACAACCCACACTGCTGACCCCTTTGCGAATGCTTACCACGGACATCCCACAGATTGCATGGAACTTGCACACACATTTCTAACCCAGACCCTATGCACAAAGGTTAGGCATCCTGTCCGGTGGACCCCAGCCAGAGGCAGATTGTATAACAATAGCAGGAGGCTACTGCAGGACAGAGCAGATTCACATTAAGGGAAGGCATCTGTGGTCAGCACTGGTAATACGCTACGGTCTCTCATAACAACGGCCACGGCCTACTCTGGGAGGGAAATGGCCACAAACACTATAGATAACCACAAGGCCTTCTTCAGTTATGTTACACATATGGACCAAATGCCTCAGATATGCTCTGAGTTAATACACACCTACTTAACATTCACCGAACACACAGATATTGGCAACATTCTTGCAGACAGGTTCTGTGCACGTATCCCCCCTCCTTCTCCCCCACAAGTAGAAATACTTATCACAGCTGAATGTAACCTCCCTATCATCTCACATGTCCAGGTGAGGGCCGCCTCAGCAAAGCAGAACACACAGCATCACTGTGACCTGATGGTATCCCTGGATGTGTGCTACGTGCACTCCAAGAGGACATACAACCGCATATAAGACTGATATTTAACCTTGGCCGTACTACAGGATATGTACCTGAACACTGGCATACAGCAACAGTGGTCCCACACCACTAAGGAGGCACCTCTACTGACCCTGGGAACTACCGCATCATAAGCATAACCGGCCTGGTCTGCTAAGCTATGGAATTATTCAGTATGGGACGCATATACAGCGATATTGGGTACCTGCAGACACTTGTTCCCGGCCAGTTTGCCTTTGTGATGGGCTGATCCTGCCTTTTGAACCTGGTTGACCTTTCAAAACAGTCACTACAGCCATTGATGAGGGCAACGCACAGACAACTGCTGCCAGGATCATGGCCTAACACTGACTGACATGTAATGTATAGTCATCCCCTTTTGGTGGAACTACGTACACACAACATATCACATGGACATACCTATAGATACAGACCTATGACACATTTGGAGGGTTCACAGTATGCAGACTATTAACCTGCTACTTTACATTACCTGTGTTTGTCGCAGCTGGTTGCGTTACCACTACTTCTGCTTCCTGCTGCTGCTGGCACGGCTTGCTACTGTCACTGCTGACAGCTTAGACTCAGTGTGTAGCGTGTGTTTTTTTTTTCTCTCACTCTCTGTCTCTGTCTGTCTCTCTCCCTCTGTCTGCCTCCAGACAGTGCAATGAACGTATTGCATGTGTGGAGTGTTAGTACAGGATGCTTTTGTAGGTATCTGCATAGGTCCATGTGATGGCCTCTGCACCAATTGTAAGCCAGCATTTGCTAATTGCATGCAGCCAGTTGTGTACTGATTGCAGTTCTCACTGTGATTTCAGGACAGTGCTATAAAAGGGTATGTGAGATAGGCATTGCCCTTTCAGATTGTAAGGGCGGGGACCATGCTGGTATGCTGTGGACACTGTTCTGTGAGTGTAAAGGTTAGTATCTCTCTCATGATTCAGGCTGTGTTGTAGATTCACATTTCTCCATTCCTCTCTCCTGTTCCCTGTAGTAAGTGTGTATGCACAATGACACCTACAACTATATATATATATATATATATATATATATATATATATATATATATATATGTAAATATACATACATTTATATATGTACATTAACTGACATTATTACCTACTAGCTACCAACTAGCATGGCTGTTTCTGTTCACACACTACTATTATGGAAATCCACTAGTTTTGACAGTAATTCTAAATGACATGCTTTGTGTACTACACATCCTATATTCCCTTTACATTCATTCCTACTATTACATGATATATTTATTTTAGCACAATGTTCTTGTATAAGAGTCATGGCTTAGTGGTAGGTCATGCAGACTACTGTTTCCAAGGTCCTGGGTTCGGGACTGACAGTGGGATTTTATTTTGCTTTTGAACTGACTACAGGACCTGTCAATCAGAGTGACTAAGGCACTTTTAAGCAGTTGTAACCGGGTTAGCGCTGGTTTGCGTGGAGCTCACGCATGCGCACTGGCATTTAGCTCCACGCACACACACCCGCTTACAACCGCTTAACAGTGCTTACTCTAGCGTACACCAGCGCTATTTTCTTTGAAAGAAAGGAAAATGGGGAGACAAGAAAGTGGTGAAAAAGGGGTCACAAAGAGGGTAAGACAGTAGGGAAACAAGCTTGGGATTTGCAGGAGGGATGTAGGTAAGGCCCATAGCTGCCCATTTCTTCATCAGCAACAGCTGTGCATATGTATCTAATTTGGTGTGACATTTGAAACCTTCGACCCCTGAGAGAGGTGTCAGGACAACAATAATACTTGTTGTACAGCCATATTGTAATTGATAGTTTCCATGTCCAGCAGACATGTGTGCGGAATGGGCAGCTATGTATGGGGCGTAATTTTTTGTGGGTACAGAGTGCCCTTTTTTTTTTTTTTTCAGGTGAGAGTGGTATGTCAGGTGAAGGAAGTCGGTATAGCTGGGGAGGTAGGTTGGGTAGGTCAACAGACAAGACAAACAAGACGCATACAGGGGCGGTGTATGACACGTGTGAGGGGGTTACACAATTGACGGAGACGGAGGTTTGGATATCCAGAGCCCATGAGCCCACAGATGGCAACGGTGGAACTGATATCCCCACCCATGGGCAGTTGCCACTGTTCCTTCACTGCCCAGGATGGGGCTGTGCTGGGGGCTGTGTAGGCCGGGCAACAGGCATGCCCGTAAGTTGTGCCACCTGTGCCTCAAGCTGGCGTAGGGGCCCAAGAACAGAGTCCTGGATCTCCCTACGCACCACAGTCCGGACGCTATGGAGGGTGAGTGGTGGTTCTCCTCCGGCCACACTTGCAGAGGGGGGACGAGCCCCATCCCCTGCAGCGCTTCCACCCGCAGGTGGCACAGGGCCACCGGAGGAGGGTCCAGACTGGGCACTAGTGCCAGGTGCACTCGCCAGCTGAGGTGGGAGAGGTGGGTCCGCTGGAACCCGCCTTCCCTGTCGTCCTATGTTTTGCATTATGTCATGACAGTTTGGGTTAGTAACATATAATACCATTCACAATTAGTTGTAACAGCATGCATTAGTATTCCCATTAACCAAACACCCAGATATTCACACCATTGAACAGCGAGCATAACACATGCATAATTTGAACAGCAATACACAGTCCAACAACATGCAGGGTTGATTGATGGCAACAGGCCATCAGGTTTGGATGTATGAACAGGGCAGATGCATCAACGGACATGCAAATATTTATGACCCAACAGGACAAATGTCCAGGGGTGTTAATTGTGATTGCACATACCATTTTCACGTGGAATGGGTTATATGTGGTTATAGGGTGGGGTGAAGAAAATAATATTAACACCTTCGAATACCAATACATATGCTGTACATTTCTAATAGCTGCACATATATACACACTACTGTTCTAACTACAGTTTCCTATATGATAACTACTTCAATTTGGTGATAGGACTGTTACTGCTACATCAATATACATTTTATTGTTCTTCATACACATTCATATCTGGCTTTGTTCAGCTACATCATCCTGCTACATTTGCTTTATATAGCTATAGACAACTGTGGATGTTTGGTATGTCAGACAATCATACTATCTGCATATTGCAGACTGAGAGCAACATATCCAGATTTTGGGATACACATTCCAGCTGCAGCAACACTTTGAACAGATTTCGCTGTTTGGTTTTGCTTCTCACATGCATTTCATTCTGTACTGACTGCAGTATACTTTATTCAGGGTTATTACTACTTTATTGGTGGATTCATAACACTTTCTCACACTCTCTCACTTGTTTTCATTTTACTATTCAGGATGGTACTTACTTCTAGGCTTTATTGACATGTTTTACCTGTAGTTATTACAATCCTTTCCAGCAGTCTCACTTATGTCATGTTTCAGTATTTCAACAGGGGTATATTTCACACATGTGATTTGCTCATCTTCTGCAGCTGTACTTTTCAGCCTGCTGCAGGTTGTGTACTATTATATTACAGGTGGGGCATCTTTATTTCAGACTTTATTTCAGACATTTTCATTTTTCTGTTTGGATTACAGACTGCAACACACTTTTGTAATCAAGCAATACTTGCAAACACTCTTACACTTGTTACTTGCACATTCTATTACTTAGTGACTACACTGCACTCTTTTGCTAACTGTCATACTTTTATATTTCTTTACAGTTACTGGGAGAGGATTACTGACCTGCCTGGTGGCGCAACCGCACCAGCCTATCGCCATAGGCTCTGCGGTTCGCAGAACGGACACCTGCAGCTGTAATATAAATGAAGTAATATTGGAATACACATCTCCATAATATCAGCTAGTTTAATTTCTTACATACATAATTACATGTAACTTACTCAGTAGTGGGGCGTTGGGCATTTGCCGGGCCTCCTGGATCCAAAGGTTCAATTGGTCCTGCTTGCGTCTCTTCAGGTCCGCATGGTGGTGACGAACCTGCTCACCAGTCCTTGGAATCCCTGTGGCACTGGTGAGATCATGAGCCAACCGGTCCCACGCCTCAGCCCTATATGCTCCCCACAGGACCTGGCCCTGCATGAGTTGGGCCTCATGATTGTGGACTAGGAGCCAGACCATGTATCTGGACTCCTCAATGCCCCACCTCTGTGCTCGAAAGCAACTACCCTCACCTACTCCTGTCATTCTGGCTGCAAGTCAGTTCTACAATCGTTTATGCTGTGTATTCCCGCCTATGGGGCTTATATAGGCCGTTTTTCCCGCACATATCTGTGATTGGCCATTTTGGAATTGTATCAACTTCACAAAACCTGCTTTGTCATGCTCCACTTTGTATTCATTCCTATATATTTGCTATTACTGCATTTATAGGTACTGCTGTCATGGCTTAGTGGTTCAGTACCTTGACTATGGTGTATAGTATCCTGGGTTCGAACCTGGCCACTGCTTTTTATTTTTTATGACTGTCTAGACAGGCTGAGGGGTGTGTCTGTGTAAAGGCAGTTTTGATACGGCTTGCTCAACGCTGCTCGTCGGTTAGCTTGTTACGCGGTGCGCAGCTCTGCGCAAACGGGGTACGCTGGTTTACGCCTCATTTGGCTATCAGCATGCATATTACGCTCAGCTCAGCTAGGGGCACACAGTTTCAGCGTGTTAAACCACTGCTCACCTACGGGCACTCATTTTGCACCTGTTAAACCACTGCTCACCTACGGGCACTCATTTTGCACCTGTTAAACCACTGCTCACCTACGGGCAGATGCACTCACCTTGTTAAACTGTAGCTCAGCTATAGGCACATCTGGCATTTTTTATTATTTTGTTATCTCACATTTCTTCAAAATAAATGGACTATTTCATTACATTTTACATGAACTATGATTTTATATGTGTACATGTTTGTCAGGGACTTGTTTCGTGCTTATTTTACTAAAATAAAAATTGGTGTTGTGGGGGCTCGAACCATGAATGCCTGCTCTTCAGCCGACGTCTCTACCACTACGCTATTGCTTCTTGGCTTACTTTGCATATTTGGTTCTTATATCCTTTTCCACTGACTGCTAACTGTGGCTAAGCTACGGGCACGCCCGCACAAACGAGCGCACTCACGGGCAAACATCTTTATGATTTAAAAAAATATATAACATGTTCATTTATATATTTTATGTTCATAGTCTGTGGGGGCATGTGTTGTGTTGTGTTTATTCACATTTCCATGGCCTCTGTCGTGGGTGTTTACTTTGGGCAATTTTACTCTTCTGGGGGCGTGTCCGCTTGCAGGGCTCGGCCTACGGACACGCCCTCTACTGTCTTCCATGGACCGTGTTAGCCTTCGGTGTGATTCAGCATGCCCTCATGCATATGCATGACATGCTGACGTCACACCGTTTAACTGCAGCCTCCATGTAAGCCATGTATCTCTTACACGGAGGCTTTGTGAATCCTGCCCTTAGAGTTAATACCATCTTTTCTTCTTGTTGTATCCATAGTACTGCTTCTCCCTCACTGTATCCTGATGCTCTCTTTTTCTAGTAGAGTCTCCATTATGCCTCCCTCCACAAAATTTCTCTCTTAAACAGTTCGGTTGTTGAGCAGGAGGCAAAGGTGGATATGCTGCCTCCTATTCTCCCATTTGGAAGAACTATATGTTGCTTCAGAAGAAGCAAAAGAAACTCTATGTTGTTACTTCACTTCCTCCCCATCTAGGGAGCGCCCGTCCCCTTGAAGTTTCTTTTCATTGGTTCCCGAGAAGGCGGAACCACTTTTATGGTCATTAACATCTCTTCTAAGCTTTTTCATTTTGCGAGCTGTCAGTGTATTAGATGCCTCCTTGATTTTTTTCATTTATGCCTCCCAAAATCTGTTCTAAATGGGAGGATGATAATTGTGTTGAGAGGGAAGTGCATATCCCAGCAATCTCCTCCTTTTACGATCGCTGCATAACATAATCCCTCTCAATCAGAATGAAGACCCACTCCATCACACACCAGTGTGCTGCCGCCTTCCAACGAGCTGTAAATTTCTTATCTTCTGCATTAGTCAGGTCAAAGGGCATAGATGGATTTTTGAAAACCCTTAGACCTCGAGGTAAAATGTCCAATTCCACATATCATTGGAGGCTCATAATATTATAAAACACTGAATTTTCTTTGAACAAAAGACGTTCCAGTTTCTCAACAGTACCTTGTAATTCCAATGGAAGCTATGCACTGGAACGTTGAACAACCATAGAAAAAGGGTTAGCAGCTCTCTGGTTATGATCATCCTTCAAGACTTTGTTCCAGGTCTTTGAAACATCTCCCAACCTGGAACCATTAATACGATCTCCCGGTTATGAAATATAGTGCTGCATTGTCCTTTGCAATACATCAATTCCTTCTTCTCTAAAGATAAGCAGCAACTGTAAAGATGGATCACTGGCCATTACACAAATAAATAAAAGCTACAAAAAAAAAACAAAAACACAAAAATAAAACCACCACGACTAGTAAAAATCCGAAAACTTTTATTACACAGAAACTGAAAGACTGTAGTGCCTTGGCAAAATTCCTTTCAAGAGTATAAAAAAAGCACACTTCATTCCATATTTAAATAATTATACTAATCAATCAATTAATGTCAAGTAAAACATAAAATCCATTAACTTAATTATGTAAGCATTTTCCAGTTGCATGCTGAGTTCAAACCAGCAGGTGTCAGCGTGTCATATTTCTGAATGAAAACTGTTTTTTTTTGAGTTCTACAACATGAGAAACTCTTAACTTTTTCTAAAATAGTCCATTCTAAACAATCATTATTCCCCCATGATAGGCCAAAATATGTGGTGCTAAAGGACTCAACTCTTTTATTTCCAATATCTCTTAGGTGCTCCTGTAGTCTTACCTTAAAAGATCTTTTATTTCTCCTACATAAAAAAGACCACAGGAGCACCTCAAGGCATAAATAATGCCTTCAGTGTTACAACTAAAAATACCAGTAGGTGTAAACCTAACATTATTGATTCTACTAAAGCATCTAACAAAATGCTTACAAATTGAACAACTACCACACGGAAAGGTACCTAAGTTTTTAAGTTCTACTGTCATCTTAACACCAGGTGTCTTATAATGACTGTGTACAATCATATCCTTTCTACTACAAAAACCCCAATAAAACTTAATAATATCCAAAACTTTCTCAGTAAATATATTATACATTGTAACAAAATAGATCCTATTTACAGAAACTGCATTTCCCCCACCAACAACCCACTTATCACTAGGGCAGTGGAACACCCTATCTTACTGGTGTCTGAATGTTAATCTGGACATAGCATTAACAATGACCTGCAAATCATACCCTCTCTGTCTAAACATCCTACACGTTCTGGACAATTCTACTTCCAAATCTTCAGGAACATTACACAGCCTACTAAACTGGACCTACAGCTTAGAGCTGCAGTGGATAAAGAAACTATATTAATGGGTTTCAGGATTCCCATTTGACATTTGCATACTGGTATTTATATCAGGAAACATATGTATTTCCTTCTCAGTGGGGCTCAGCCTTGATACATATTTATTTTGTTTACTTACTTATTTTGTGTTTGCTAACTGTATAGAGAGACCAGTCCAGACTGACCTTTTTTTAAGGTATGACTTGGGCCACAAGGCAAATGGAGCTACAGACAGCAATTTAAGGCAATCAAATAGAATGCACACATAAAAAACTGTTATACAAAGTAGAGATAATATTTCTTTATGTATTTATTTACACTTTGTTGACTGGGTTAGCCCCACTAGGACAGCAGCCTGTTTTCAGTGAAGATCTGAGACAGTATTAATACTGTCTAGGGGGAAATTTGGCCAGGACACCAGGGAACTTCCCATAATCCTTTCTCAATAAATGCCATGAGATCTTTTGCTTCTGAGGTACCAGTAACTTGGGCAGATAGACCCTCAATTAAATGAAAGAAAGCACATTCAGAATTATTACACCTTCATTATGCTTGGAAAATTAATCCAAGCATCTGGGATGGGAATAGAAACCTCAGTCTTCTGATCTTCTAGCACAAAGGTAAGTATATTAGCTTTGAACTACTGACACTGCTGAGTGTGGAGCATACAATGAACATAACATGAGAAAGATTAGCTTATGAGCTTTTATTCAGTCCACAGTTTTCAAAGAGTGCACTAATAAATACCTGATACAAAAAGACCAATATTGAATGTCAAAATTTAACAGCCTATGTTCTTAAAGCATAAAATATAAAATAGGTCAGAATGTAAAACATATTGAAATGCTCAATGTCAGAACATCTGCCTGTTATCTTGCCACACTAAAAAACTTGACAACGTGAGGTTGTAATCTCCATCAGTTTTCCTAACTTTGGTGAAGTTTAATTTGGAGAAGGTTAAAGTGATACCTCCTCAGTTGGTCAAGGTGATATTCCTTAAGCTTCATTTACACGTGGAAAAAATATTGAGAGACAAAACTTTTATTGCAGTTATCCATAAGAAATCATTGCCACTGTGATTTTTAACTGTGCTCTGGCAATGATTCACTTTTTCTTTGAGATTCCTCTTTTCCTCAAATTGGTGTGACCATGGACCATTGCTGTATATGCATTTTTTTTGGGGGGGGGCTTGCCCCTGCCATTACATTAGGGAGTGCAGGGGGTCATATCCCCTTGCAAAAACACCTAGTTACATTTTTTGCCCTTCTATTTTGGGCATTGTTTTTTTTGGGGGGGGTTGTCTGCTTTGTGGAAGTTGGCAGTTCATATTAGAACTGTTTTAGGCTTATCAAATATACTTCTCTGGGCTGTAACTCATCAGTCACTGTTTTCACTTGAGAATCACTGCCATTCCAGTTTGTCTGCATGCCAGAAATTATTCAAAGTTTTGGGATTTTCAGTCTTCTCTGAGGTTGTTTGATCCTGGAGTTGGTATACATTGATAAAAAGAGTATGGAATGCAAATCTCTTGCTTTGTGGGTGCAAGGACTCTTGATTCCATTGTAGAACTGCATTTTTCATCTGTTTGAACCTTCTTCAAATGGTTTGTTTTGTCCTGCTGAAGCTAAACCCAATATGGATTCATCTAGATGTAGAGGAACTATCTTCACCAAGATACAGGATTGTAAAGCTGTAAAAATAACTGTGATTGTAACAGTCACCTAAGTTTCTAGAAAGTTGTATCCATCCATCCACAGCCCTTTTTCCCATTTTTGCATGTGGGGTCTGAGACTCATTTCAGTAGTGACAATCATCTAGAGCCAAGGTTCACAACGCTGGGTGGCTAGCCCTGCCGCGGTTGCTCTTCCAGAAACTTGCAAGAACTGTATAAAACGCAAAGGCAATTATAAAGTTAATTTGAACTATGTAATAGGTCATTCATAAAATATCCCAAATAGAAAGTACTAGGGAGGTATGTGGGGCAAAATAAAACAATGCAAAGAAAGAGCAACAGCCATGAAGCCGTAAGGAAATATGCTGATGCACAGAACTGCACACTGGCACAAAGATTGGATGAGATTAGAAATGAGGACTGGAAGCATGCAAATCAAGAGGATGGGGCAATAAGCTTATTTGCCTTTAAACTCGAGATGTTCCACCCAGATTGGGGAAACAGAGAGCTATGGTGTGTTGTAAAAACTCAACATTCAGTGTTGTAGCCAAGATGTTATTACTGTGACATCTGTGGATTAAGATGTGGTGCCTTCTAACTAGCCTATATCCAGCAGAGTATAATGATAGCTATTTAAGAGTATCCATGTACTTAAGATGTTTAATGATTAATATTTGTGAATTAAATGTTTTCTGGATTGTTTCTGGTCTCTTTATCTGTGAAAAACTATACATACAAATTGTAGCTCAATATTCTTTGTTAGGTCTAACAACAGACTTGTACAAGGGGGAAATACTGTCTCGGCCCTGCTAGACAAACATTACAGACAATTCTTCATAATGCCATAAGATTTTCAAATTACTGTTCTTAAATGTGAACTGCATCTGAGATAGATGTCAACCATTACCGCCAAATCCCTTATGCAATCATCGTTGGACAGAATACAATTATTCAATGCATAGGAATAACAAGGAATATTATGGCCAATGGTTAAAATGTTACATTTATTTGCATGAAACATAATACTTTCAACACTGACCAATCATAAGGGGTATCCATAAACTTCATTAGATCTAACTGTTCTCTTACATTTGTTACCACTGCCCCTATATTAGTGTCATCAGCAAAGTTTCTTAGCCATATATTTTGTTGTAAGGGAAACTAAGCCTATAAGTTTACTAATCATCACTTGACCTTGCACCATTCCTGGGGGGTACCTACATTTACTTCCTTCAATGCAGACAAGGAATTTTTCATTCTTAATTTATAATTCATGCAGATTAGCCACTTATCTTATAATTATTAATTTTAGTGAACATGTCTTTATTAATTTTATTTGTAGCATGGTACCAATACCCTTTCAGAATCTAAATAAACAACATCTGCTGCTAGTCCATAATTCAATACATTCAAGATGTTCAGAAAAGAAACTAAATTAACAGGAAGGACCATGCTTCTGGATGTCTAGACCATGTTAAACAGGAAAGCCTACAGTTGGTAGGTAGGCCTCTCATGGATGCATGTGTGCATCCTTGGTGGTGTATTTTGTTTTATTTTGTTTTTTTATACACTGGTTTGTGTATTGTATATATGATTGACCCCTTGAAACACTTCCCAGGCATATGCATAAAGAATATAGGCCTACAGTTTACAAAAGAGATAGTGGTGTTACTTATGAGAATTGGTACAGAGTGCCTATACCCAATGTGTGGGGGGGGGGGGTCTGTTCGTGGATAAAAGTAACTTAACCTCTTGTCATCTGCTCATTTTACAAAGTCACTGATTTGGTTTTACAGGATTATTGTGCAATTCTGTAAAACAAGTTGGTGTACTTTCCTTTGGCTACCACGTGTTTGTGTAAAGCTAACTAGAAAAATGTTACTGTCATCATCATCATCATCATTATTATTATTATTATTGGTGTTATTATTATTATTATTGGTGTTATTACTATTGTTATTATTATTATTATTGTTACTGTTGCTGTTATTAAAACAGATCTCTGATGTGCACACAGTTAGCAGTGAGGTTATAATTGCTGGGGTATAGCACCTGTCTTGTATGAGAATGACTGACACTACTGTTGTGATAAAGTTAAACAATCATTAATCTTTCTTTGTTGGATTAGTGTGTATTTGTGTAAAACATATTGGAACACTTTACTGCGGACATTTTTTATGACAAGTAGAAGTGTGAGTCATCACAGTCAGTCAATGAAGTAGCTGTAATTGATGTGTATGGGCACTGGTGGGTTATACTGATAGTAGTCTGAGTGATATTTAATGGGGGAAATGTTCTGAAATGGATAATGTTGATATTATTGGTAAAGAGATTTTGTTTAGGTGCTACTTCTCAAATTTTAAAATAAACACTCAAACATATGTTGATTCATTAAACACTGTAGTTAAAATAATGTGATAGATAAATATACATTTAAAAATCAGGAAGGTGAATCCAAATGATTGTGTGCATTTAAGCATGGTCCTTCAAAAAAGTGTCTAGAGGGCTCATGGTATAACTACTGCCCAGGGCCCAGCAACTGCCATTACTTTCTTGGCTGCCTTGTGCTCTCTGCATCCTTATGGCAAATAATGTATTTAAGAAATCAAATGCCAAACAATCTTGCTAAGAATAAATACAGTCATTCAAAAGAGACTGTGTTAAAAGTGTTCCTCACACGTTTTTATCTTCTTGTCCACTATCAAACATATTTTAGAATTCACTTCAGATCTGCCTAAGAAGTCAAGGCTCAGGTCATCTTTGTGCAAAGAGACTGCATCCTGGCTGTCAGCCCCAGGGACGTTGGTGAACATTTACAGGAAGACTTAACCTCCTCACTGCCACAACAGGGCCTCATACCCTGGATCACTGCCCTCATGGCACTTCTGCATTACATTAAATCTGCTATCTTGACTACTGGATGAAGGTTTCCACATAAATGGTTCATATGCTTTTTTCTGTAATCATCAAAGGTTTTTCTTTAATTGCACACTTCACTGAGCATATCAAGTAATACATACTGGCCTAATTGCAGCATGACTTCTGCTTTTAATGTATACAAATAGTACCCTTCATTTCTTCTTTGATTTTTTTTGTAATAGTCTCTGGAAAGGTTGTGGTCACTGGACAAACCATTTCATCCATTCAAGAACTAGCAGAATTTGAGTGGTTAGCCATGGTCAATAACTAATTTAACTCCTTTTTTTTAACTTGGATAATAAGTAAAATGAACCACCCCTTGAAAATATATTCACTCTGTAGTCCAGATATTTTCATGACATTTTTGGTCAGTATGAAACATAGTTGAAGTTACAAATGCTCAGGGATTTGGTCTGAGAAATGATTCTGCCCAAATGATTAAATTTAATCCAGTCCTCATGAATATGCTGTTCTGCCTAAAGCATTTGCATCTTATCCACAGATTCTTCTTACCAAGAAGATTCTAGTAGTAGAACATGCTGGTTGCTTTTCTCCCATGAGTCATTCATATTCTTTGGAAGAAATTTGGTTAAATTATAATATTAGTCAAATTATGTGGTCAGAAAAAGTTATGTATGTTATTTGGTGTTGTTGCTCAAAAGCTTATAAAGGGGAAACTAAGAGGATGGTTAAAATTGATTTTAGAACATCTAGGTTATATAAGAAATAAACAATATGCATGTCCTTTGGCTAGACATTTTATGTTAGAGTAAGATAGCCTACAAAATGCTAACATTTACTATTTTATTGCAGTAACCAGCTAACAACAGAGAGGAAGTGAAACAATGATTAGAAAGGAATGAAAGTTTTATCATATATGAAAAACAGAACTTTCCAGCCTGTAGGCTTGAATACAGAAATACAGTGGAAATATTTATTGTGAATGGGGTGTTCTACCTATAAGACTGGATTGAGTGGTTAATCTAAGCAATAACCCACGCCTGGGTGTGGGTAATGCTGGATTTACCCACGGCTGGTGTGGTTTAGTCACGAGGGCGAAGCCCGAGTTGCCAAACAAAGACAACCGTGAGTAAATCCAGCATTACCCACACCCAGAAGTGGGTTATTGCTATTATACAATGACATTATTTAAGAAAAAAATACTTACTTTTCTAAAATAATGGCATTGTATAATGCCTCCGTGCTGCCCTTCCGCAGCTGTCTGGTATTCTGCGTCAGTTCTGATGTACTGCGCATGCGTATGCTTACGCAGTACATCAGAGGTGTGGGTGGAAGCAACGGAGAAAGCAAGATCTCTGTTGCTTTTTACAAAGTGTCTTGCTATGTTAAAGGAGTTTAACATAGCGAGACAGCTTTAAAAAAGCAACAGAGAATCTCAGTTGCTTTATTTAAAGCTGTCTCGCTATGTTAAACCCATTTAACATAGCGAGACAGCTTTAAAAAAAGCAACGGAGAAAGGAAGATCTCTGTTACTTTTTTTAAAGCTGTCTCGTTATGTTAAACTCCTTTAACATAGCAAGACAGTGTCTAAAAAGCAACGGAGATCTTGCGTTCTCCGTTGCTGTAAAAAAAGACTAATACTAATGGAAAAAGTCCGGGCGACTGGACCTTTTTCCATTAGTATATACTAAGTCTGATTTACAACGTGCACGCTGACCAATCAGCATGCACGTTTTGGAATATTAATGGGGGGCCATTGTATAAAAGAGGTTATTTAAATGGAATATGCACTTGTAATTCTGTTTGTCCCCTTAAAAGGCTGTTTAAGCTAAGTAAGCTAAGGAGCCAGTGTCTTTTACAATTTGGAAGAAAAGTCAAGTTTTATTTATCACTGTATATAGTTTCATTTTTGTTTTTCCACATTTTATATTGCATGAAGCTTGAGTAACACATAGGTTGCTTTTTAATGTTCTTTAATGAACCAAGAAGAGGGTATTGCAACTTGATATAGGTGATACTGCAGTTTAACATATTCTTATTAGCCTGTCTGTAATTTAGTGTTTCCTGCTTTTAGTACCAAAAAGTTCAGAGAGTAACATTAGCTAATGGAGACCTTAACTGAGTACTGTATCAACCTCAGAAGAGGTTTTGGTATGTATTACTAACCAAAGCTTTAAAAAATTAATACATTTTATTTCCTGCCTTTGGTGTGATGAATAATTAGAAAGGTCTGAGAACTTTCCAGGGCTGATGAAGTGGCTGAAAGTCAGGATACTGAATGGCTGACCCACTAACAGTATGCACTAAAACCCACTGTGCAGTGCATTCCATTTATTTTAATGCAAACATGGTACATTACTCACAAAGGACTGGCAAAAGGTCTGAACAAGTGACATTTTAGAGAAGCAGGGCTAGTTACTTGTGCTTTTTGGCATTTCAGTTTGAAGCTGCTTGACAGACTGAGAAAGGAGCAGCAGCTTCAGCTTTTGGTCATTGTTATTTGTAATGTCATGCATAGGTTTTCTGACTTTAGCACTAATAAAAGTAGTGCAAGTTGTGTATGCTACTGTTCTGAAACTAGAATTCCATAGGGTTACAACGGTGACATTATGAGTAGCCGACACAACTGTCTTTGCTGCACCTGTCGTTTTGGCAACATTTTGGAACCCCTGTGAATTGCAAATGTTATAAAGTTTAGTGACACTGGCTGACCCTTATCTTGTGCTTTGTCATTGCTATGCCTGGAACAGAGTTTGGTCTTTAGGATTTGTTGTGTGAGCCAGAAAATCAGTAACATGAAGTGGTGTGTAACCAATTTGTCTTTAGAAAGTAATCTGAAGTAAAAGTGTATAATGCTGTATAAATTTTGCTTAATGTCACACAAGCCTGCCAGTTACAATACACCTTGAATTTTGCTGATGTTTATGTCACTCCTGTAATCTAATGTTGGGAAATGGAAGTCATGCTGACAGGCAGTAGACTAAATTTTCCATGCTGTTGGCCTGTCACACTCTGCAACCGCTGCTTCTATAATTTTAATTGTTTTAACGTATTACAACCTAGTGACATCTGCAGGCATTTCTGCAGTTATATCCTACTGATGCCTGTAGGCATCAAATATTGCTTGTCTGTATTTGCATTGGTAATTCCAAACCTATGCTACATACAAGGTAATGGAGGAGTTCATCTTAAAGTGTATACAATGAGAAGCACAACTGTATTGATATCTGATCTCTTTATAGTGAAGATATAGTGAATATAATCTGTATGCTATTTATTTTGTATTGTAATCATTTTTATAATTCTCTAAATATCTCAACAGACAAGAGCCTCATATGAAAACTCACTGCTGAATGAAGAAAATGCTGCTGGCTGTATGTGTGTTGCTTGAATAGCTAATGAGATATCGTAAGCTGTTTATACAATAATACATCATTCATATATACTGTGGCTATTGAGGCTTAGAGAATGGGCAATCTGTACATTGCTACTCTGGCGAATGAACATTCTCAAGCAGGGTGTTAATGCATACAATGCAAAACAAGTCCACTGCCATGAGGCCTGGGCAGGAAAAAAAATGCCATAAGCAGTGATTTACTGTTTACTGAGCATAAAATTAAAACAAAGAGTAAATGCCTACAAATAAAAGAAAATCGTATGTGTGTGCATGTATGTTTCTGTGCGTGTGCATGCGTGTGTGTGTGGATGTGTGTGTGTGTGTGTGTGTGTGTGTGTGTGTGTGTGTGTGTGTGTGTGTGTGTGTGTGTGTGTGTGTGTGTGTGTGTGTGTGTGTATACATGTGTGTGCATGAATGCTGCAACAGGCAGTCCATCATAAAGGATGAATGAACTGTTTAATGTCTGTCATATTTGACTGACTTTAATCCTCAGTTATTGAGTTAGTAAATTATCAGTGTAGCACTATGTTCAAAATCAGGAACAGCAAAGGAAGGAGGGTAGGGTTGTGCTTCATAACTTATTTTTTTATGATACCTTCATGGATGGATCTGAGGATGAAAGTGTTTGTGATTGCTATGTGTGTGTGTGTGTGTGTGTGTGTGTGTGTGTGTGTGTGTGTGTGTGTGTGTGTGTGTGTGTGTGGTTGTGTTTGTTTCTATTCATGTGTGGCTGAATCTTTTTGTATTTATGTCTGTATGCATTTCTGAATGTGTTTGTTTCTATGTGTATATGAGTATGTCTGTGTATGCTTCTCAACATGTGTGTGTGTGTGTGTGTGTGTGTGTGTGTGTGTGTGTGTATGTGTGTGTCTGTATAGACATTACATAACAACATAACTTATATTTTAGATGCAGAATTGTTCCTCCAACAATGATTACATACTCTACAGCAAGTTTGAAACCTTTATTTTTTATATATTATTTAACATTTGTTTACTGGGAAAGTCCAACTTGGAACAAAGCCAATTTTCAGTGGCGGCCCAGAGAGAATATAAATATTTTTATAATGAGTGGTCAGTTACTGTGATGGTAGATTTCAAGGTGTATTATATGTGTGTGCAACCATAATGGAAAGTTGCTGCCATGTAAAGAATTTGGAAGTGGAATTGTACAAAGCATGGGCGCTTAATTATAGAAGACTCATTGTATTAAAGCTTAGATAGCATTGTATCAATAATACTATGTGGATGCAGATATGGATTTTTATCTTTAATAAATGGTTTATCTGTGGTCCTTTGTGCATTTGCAGGGCGTGCATGATATGTATGTATCTTCTAGTAGGAGAAAGTTGTGTAGCATCACATAGCCCTAATAGGACTTGAGAGTGGAATGAGAATTCATAGGTTCATAGGTAGGTACTAGGCTATCTGCCCGAGGGCATTTATAAGCCTAGCCAGAGTGTGTCGGCTTTCGCCACCCCATTGATTAATTAACTGAGCCTCTGTCAAGCAGAGCCAATGAAGTGATCCCAGGGGTGTATTTTCTGTTACCCATCCACTCATCAAGATTTCTCTTGAAGAGTGTTAGTGAGGGGCTCTGCCTAATGTAGTTAGGAATTTTGTTCCAAAGCATGGGGAGACTCTATTAAGGCATCTATCCCTTCAGCATGTTCTATTTATTGTTGTGGCGAGGTTTAGCTCACTAGAGAGCGTGGCTTGCAGTGACTTGGATTTCTTTAGGTGGAGCATGTCCATCAATTCTGAGTTGGACATGGCTTTGTAAGTCAGGCAGAGATCACCTCTGAGTAAGTGATATGCCACTGAGTACAGCTGGAGTTTTTTCAGTCGGGCTGCATAGAACATATGTTTGAGGCCAATAATCCTCTTGGTGAGGTACTTTTGTGGTCTTTCCAGCTGTTGGAAGTGTCTTGTGAGGTACATCCCAAATGGGGCATTGTACTCTATGATGGGTCTGATGAGTGACGAGTAGAGGGGCACTATAACCTCTTTATTTCTAGATGCAAACCCTTTAGTAATTAGATGGGCCACATAGTAGGATTTCCTAACTACTTTGGCAATATGATTGTCAAAGGAGTGATTACTATCTACCTGGGTCCCCAGATCTCTTATTACCTCTTCTGTATTAAGGGGACTTCCGCCTATGTGGTAATTCATGGGTGTTTTGTTTTTCCCAAACGGGATGACTATGCATTTTTTGGCATTTAGCTTGAGGTCATGACTTTGACACCAGGTGTCTGTCTCAGTAAGGCCTTTTTGAAGGATTTCCGTGTCAGCCGGACATCATGCACTTGTTAGGTGGACTTGGTTAATAAGGAAGCAGTTGATTCAAAAGTTTTATTTATTTTACATTTGTTTACTGGGAAAGTCCGACTGGGACAGAGCCCATTTTCAACGGAGGCCCGGGGAGAAATGTGGGAAGAAACCGAAGCACCTGGAGGAAAACCACGCAAATGCAGGGAGGACGTGCAGACTCCACACAGAAGGCACCCTAGCTGAGAATCGAACCGGAGAACCTTTTGCTGTGAGATGACAAAGCTAACTGCTACACCACTATATAAAAATAATGTAGTAATTAAAAAAAAAAAAACATCCCATTATCTAAGCGCAATAATGCCCTCCAGGGTATGTGTTATTAAATTCCCTTCAAGGAGTGTAGAAGCTCTCCACCTGCAGCGTTGGGCCTCAGAACACCAATGGGTGGGTGTTATTTCCACAATAACATACACCCTGTTAGGCATTATTGCTTGCTAATAAAGTCCAGTTTAAGACATATAATTGAATAAATGCAGCCAATGTAAAGGTTAATTTGTGCTGAACCATTTGCTATTTACAGTTTTCTAGCGACACTTATGATTCTAGCAGTATGAACATTTGTCTGGACTGTGAGGCAATGACTTTATTTTTTGATAGGCTTAGGCCATGCCCACTGGGAGTCAGAGAACAAACTCTGGGGAAAACCTTTGGAATGAGTTAAAATGTTTTAAGTTTTGATTTTGCTGGAATATACGATACACCCATACATCTAATAAAGACAAATAAGAAGCAGGCAGTCAAACCAATACCACGGATACGTGTAAATCCAATCCACTCTTTTACTGAAGATTAAGCGCTTTTGTCAGGAACTCTGTCTTCATCAGAGTAAACACTATATAAACCAGAAAGTTTAAATGCCCTCCCCCAGCACTAAATTATTTACATCATTTCCTGTTAGAATTAACTATTTAAAAAAACTATATAAAAATGAATTAAAATAAACACATTTTATGTATTAAAATAACTGACACCACATCAAGCCATATCCTGTAAATGTCACATAAAGTACATAGATTTAAGCTTCAACAGCGTCATAATACTGACCTTCTTATTAAGACTGGGTCTTACACTTGCATTAAGTTTGATTTGCCACTTTAATTCAAGAAATTCAAGTTAGTCCTCCACTGGGGGGGGGCCCTAGGTCAACATGATCGATTGCACAGAACTTCAATTTATGTGTGGGAAACATATCAAAATGATTAAACAAAGCATATGTGTTATTTTTCTGTTTAATATCATATAGGTGTTCATATACCCTTTGTTTAAGGGCCCTCTTAGTTTTCCCCATATGCAATCCATCACAGGAGTCACAGTATATGATACACTCTTACATCTAATGTTATGGCAATTGTGCATCACAAAATGAAGAGCTGCAAATAGAAATACTAGTGCACATTACATCCATACTGGATAATGTTTTTCTCTTCTGTGAACCCCAGGCATCCTTAGTAAATATATCTACTAAACTGTTAGCAGACTTATTTTAAGGAAGCTAGTAAATGTGTGAAAGACATAGAAACTAGTGCTTTTACTGAACTTACACCTATACAAGGAGTGAATGACTTTAAGATTCCTTATAAATTCTAACTGGTAAACTTATAGTTGTTCATAAAAAAATCATTCATTAATATTTTGTTTTCACTTTATCTTTTTCAGGATTATAAGATAATGTGAAATGTCTTGTCTGAATGTATTATAAATCTGTGTATTTCATCTGCTGTTTCTAGAACTAGGTCTGATAACATTATTATCTGACATCCCCTTGGCTCTCAGCTTCTTTGATCAAAAATCACAGACAGAGCCAAAAATAATGGGTGAAGAAGGACCAACCGCAGGGAAAATGTTTGAATATTATTCTAATTCAGTTAAAAAATTAAAGAATAACAGGTTTTGTATCAACATACATTTTCTGAAGAATATGAAGTTGTTGTTGTGTCTTTCAGCATTTCCTAGTAAGGGGTCGCCACAGCAGAACTCCGGTCTGCTAATGACTTGCAGTTGATTTTTACGGGCTGAGTTGCCAGCCCTAACGCACAACCTTCAACGAAGGTACACCCATTCATGCATGTCTCCATGCAGAAGATGCTCTAGCTGAGAGTCGAACCGGTCAGTGTCTTACTATGAGGCGACAACGCTACCGCAACACCACCACTGCGCTGAAGAATATGAAGTAAGAAACTATAATGTCTGGCATTATTGACTGACTGCAAGCCTCAGTGATTTACCATAAAATCAAAAATAATCTTGAGTTATAAGGCAAACATATGATGCAAAATCAGGGACAGATAAGAACTATGCTTAAGCCTTACAGTAAAAGAGCAACAGCTTAAATTTAGAACTATTGTTCTTTGCAAATGTAGGTGTTCATCTGTTAAGTTATGAGCTCCTTAGCTGTTTTCAAAAGGTAAATGAAAAGATGGCATAAGCAAAATTAAAGCTTCACAGATTCTTGTATGATTTGTTAGTATGGATTATAAATTGTTAATGTTTATTTCTATATTTCATTGTATTGGTAATTGTACTTAATGTAGATCCATGTGAATCTATGAACCACTGCTACATGAAATTCTTACTTCCTGCAACTTATCCAAAGCTGTTGCTAGGCAGGGCAGAGAGGATGGTTGTCCAGGTGCAAGTTGTTGGGGGGAGGGCAAAATCTGCACAGTAAAATAAGTGCTGATCAATCCCAGCAAGTCAGCACAATTGCCAGTAATCATTTAAGTAGCTTTGGTTAACACTGTATCTGCTTCAGTGATATAAAATACTATCTGTTGAGTGTGTTAGCAACTGTTGTAATTAACTGGTGTAACTCCTTGCTGCAGATTCTGTATTAGAAGAGGTGAGATAGGAGAGAGTTACTAGTCAGGGGCTGAAAGACATGTTTGGTCCTCAAATCTTGGGGACTTTTTTTTCACTCTTCCCCTTTGGTTGAGGGGTGTACTGAGTGGAGGATTGCCCAGGGTGTCATTTATCCTAGCTGTAATGCTGAACTTTTCCCAAAAAACAAAAAACAAAAATGTACTACCTCCTAGGTATCCGACTTCCATCTATTGCCAAAGTTGCCAATCAGTTACAACTCTACTAAAAATACACATGTTAAAAGGCCCAGAGTCCTTCTCCACAGCATCTCAAGTCTTCTGTTTCAGTCAAGTAACTCATAACTAACCAAGGTCCAGCAAACCTAATTTTCACAATCAGGATAAAGGGACTCCAAAACCTGTCATATACTGCCAGACTGAAGAAACTCCAACTCTATTCAGTTGCATACCGTCTGCTCAGAGGTGACCTGTGCCTGACATACAAGGCCATGACCAACCCGGAATTAATGGACATGCTCCACCTCAAAAAATCCAAATCCACCAGAACCACTAGAGCAAGTGACTTAAACCTTAGCACGGATATAAATAGGACGTGCTGGAGGGATAGATTTATCACCCAGAGACTCCCCATGCTGTGGAATAAAATCCCGGTCCATGTGAGGCAGAGCACCTCGCTGGCTCTGTTCAAGAGAAATCTTGACCGGTGGATGGGAGATCGTAGGTTTACCCCGGGAATCATCTCTGTGTCACTGCTGGACAGAGGCACAACAAACTAATGGGCACATTATTTCTAACATAAGGGGTGGCGTAAGCCACATAACTTTGGGCTAGGCTTATAAATGCCTTAGGGCAGATAGCCTAGTATAAACCTATGAACCTATGAACCTATGCAGTGTTACCTACCCTATTTTAGAATCTATCTTCTAAATGCTGGAAGCATTAGATTAGGGTGGAACAGTTAGATTCATTCCTAGATACTCATAACCCTGTCACTGCTACCGCTACTGAAACATGGCTAAATGATAGCTCACCTAACCTGCACCTGTACTTTCCAGGTGCTCTTACATGCATAACCATAGATAAATCTGAAAAAACATGCATGTGTATATGTGTGTGTGTGTGTGTGTGTGTGTGTGTGTGTATGTGTGTATGTGTGTATGTGTGTGTGGGGGGGGGGGGGGGGGCATGTGCTGTGCCTATTTAAAGCCACAACTGAAATGAACTCCAAACTGGATAATTATATCCACCACCTTGGGTAGAAGACAGAAATTTTACATTGCAGTTACCTGTCTTCCACCCCTTCAACAATAAAAAATTCATTACTCTAGTAAAACAAATAATTAACGCAACACCATCCACAAAACCTCTAATAATTATTGGTCAAAATGGAGATTTCCCTTTACCCCACTGTAGTGCGATCTTGGATTTGGTATATTAAAGTTGGGGGGTGTGGGTGGTGCAGCCAGCCCCCTACATGGGGGGTGCAGAGGGGCGAAGCCCCCCTGCATAAAATAGTTTTTAGAGGTTTTTTCTTTTTTTTATGTTCCCTTTGAATATTTGATGGTTTGAAACTCGATGTTCTGGTCTCGATGATCAGAAATTCGATGTTTCAAGCTTTCAATGATTCAAAGTGGAACTATATATATATGTATATATATATATATATATATATATATATATATATATATGTAGTGAAAAATGGGCAGAAATAAAATGGCATGTTAAGTGCATAGAATCTATGTGTAGCTATCTACATCTATACCAATTTCTCTTTCTCTCTCTCTGTGTGTATATATATATATATATATATATATTTATATATATATATATATATATATATATATATATATATATATATTTATATATATATATATATCTATATATATACTACATCTATATCTGAATGTCATTCACTCTGTTGAATGATCAGTTCGTCAACAGTACGTATGCCTGTGAAAATGTTTAAAATATTGATAAACAAAAATGTGCCTGTGCACTAATGAAATAAATAACCACCGAAAAAGGTGCACAAATATGGACCTGAAGACCAAAGACAACACTGGCAATTGCTCCAAAACCAGGAGAAGTCAATTAATTTGGTATTAAAATTAAGGGCAGCTAAGCTTTTATTCAATTTGCAAGGGTTTGACAACTTTACTGTCAGTATATTGATGGTTTTCATATGAAAGTAGGTTTTTATAAAAAGAATTTTTCATAAATAGCAGTTTTTAAATTGGTGCACTTTATACTTTCCTTATTGCATTCATGGGGTACGGTCTCTTTAAGGTTTGATTTTTATGACAGTGGTAAGGTATTTAAATATAATGATGGCATTGCTAGTGTTTGTTCTGATGAAGTCTGTTTCTGAAAGATGAAAGCACTTAACTTTTTAAACACTAAGCTCATTTTGAAGCCTTTTCCAGCGTCTTTGGTCTTCATCTCCATATTTGTGCACATTTTTTCAGGTCATTTGTTTAAAGTATTGGACAACAGATAATTACATGCATGTGAGTAATGTAAGTATGGGTTTTGTTTACTGATGTTGAAACTTTCAGATATACTGAAAGTTTCAGCATTAGAGAGTGTGAGTGTTTGTGAGTTAGGGCTAGTGTAAGTGCAAACTAAGGAAAGAGATTTATTGTTTTGCTGAGTGTGGTGAGTGTGCCTATGCCTGTCTTGTATAGTGGTATGCAGTGCTTCTTTTTCTAAGTTAAGAGAAGGATTAGAGTTAGGATAGGGGCAGGGGCAGGGTTAGAAGGCATTAGTAAGGTGGTTGTCGGGGTCTGACGGTTTCAGCTTCCCATACTGACAGTCACTTGCTTCTGTTGTTGTGACCTGTCCAGTCTGTGACTCTCAAAGGCAATGCATGGTCCACTGTGACTAAGTGCATAGAAAAATGCAGACTGTCCAGAAAACAAAGTTACTCTGTAACATTTCCAGTACAGACTGACACTATGCAAGGCTAGAGGTAACTTGAAAATTCTTCACCACGTCTTTTAGTAATTCTTATTTTATTGGATTCCTTTCTGCAGATTATCTCTTCTGACTATGTAATTGGCTTAGTTCTTGTGTATACACTAGTAGTTTTTAGAAAGTATATCTCCAGCATTTGGTCTAGCTATGCCGTGGTGGTACGGTGGTAGCGTTGTTACCTCACAGCAAGAGGTTCTCCCGTTCGATTCTCGGCTGGGCTTGGGAGTGCCTGTGTGGAGTCTGCATATTCTCCCCGTGGTTGGGTAGCGTTCAAAAGACATGTGTGTGTAAATGGGTGTGCCTTCGTTGAAGGTTGGGTGTCGAGCTGGCACCTTGGCGTTTCGTAAAAATCTACTGCCAATCATTAGCGGACCGGAGTTCTGCTGTGGCGACCCCTTACCGGGAAAAGCCGAAAGACAAACAACAACATCTCCAGCATTTGGTCCATCACTGTTTTAGGGAAGCTTGCTATACGCAAACAGTTCCAGACTGTATCAGAGGCCAAATGTGCCACATTTTAGATATAATTAAATTACTCTACTACTGCATTTTTATAGGGCTCAGAGAAATACAGAGAAACTAGCTGCTCCATCAAATTTTCTCTATTTATTTTCCTTCCCTGGACTGTACCCAAACAGAGCTAGACTAAGAAAACATGGGATACATCCAAAGAGAAGAAGAGAACTTTGCAGGTAAATAATGGGCATTTCAGGGATGGGGAATCCCAATGCCATATTGGGCCTTATAACACATAAATACAACAATGTAAAAAAGGTAGCCTGTTACTTATATGTAGTGCATGTAGCATGGTGATTAAGCTTGATATTTGGAAAAAGACAAATCAGTTAAGCACTACAGTGGTGTGAAACCCAATTTTAACAAATGTTAAGCACACTCTGCTTAAGTTGTTAAGGTTAGGTCAAGGACAACACTGTAAAATCTGCCAGCAAATGACAGCTGCAGAATAAAAGAATAAGTTCTGCCTTATTCTTACAGTCTTAGAAAGTAGTGAGAATAACAGGAGGTGTGTTTGCCTGCATTTTCTCAGAAGGATATAAACTCTAAAACTTCAGTCCTCTGTGATTTGTCTAAAAATCATGTATTTTATGAGGAGTACAGCAAACAAATGAGACAAAAATATGGACAGTTTAGAGGTACGTCAAAGTGACTGCAAACATAAGGAACTGTGTTACAGTACCTTTCTGACAGTGCTCACTACATGGCTAAGTGCTTTACGCCTTTGAAAGCTGGCAAAGCACTTAAGAATTTTTTTTTACTTTTTTTACTGTAGGTAGTAGTACATGGAGCAGATAAAGCTCCATGCACTACAAAGAATTATGATCAGGTCTGTGATGCAGTTTCGCAGTGGTGCAGCGGTTAATGCTGTCGCCTCACAGCAAGAGGTTCTCTGGTTCGATTCTTGGCTGGGGTGCCTTCTGTGTGGAGTTTGCATGTTCTCTCTGCATTCCCGTGGGTTTCCTCTGGGTACTCTGGTTTCCTCCCACATTCTAAAGACATGCTTCTGGAGCATTTCTCCCCGGGCCTCTGCTGAAAACAGGATCTGTGGAACCTAGTCGGACTTTCCCAGTCAACAAATATTAAATAAATAAAAAAATAAATTTAGTGATTTCAAATGCAGATCACTACTGCAGTAGCCTAAGATATATGGCTTCTACACCCATTGCAACTGGACAGCTTCAGAAAGCTAAAGGTGTCAGGAACTTGAGGAGAGCTCCATAAAGGTACAGTTGGAGTAACAAAAGCTTCAGAGCTTTTTTGCTACTGAAGAGAGTGCTCCTTCTGTGAATCCAGTGAAACTTTTGGCATGCTAGCAGGCTTCAAGAGCTGGGCAGATAAGTTTCCATTGCAGAAAATCTTCTAACTTTTATTGTATGAAGAAAACTTTTGTTCTTCTGTGAAGGTAATTGTGTTTACTAAGAAACTGAATGGGTTTGGACTGTTATTGCATTTCTAAGGAAGTTTTGAAAATGCCTGTGTGAAATTTCTGTGAGGAAAAGTTTTAATTTTGACTGAAATTTTACTTACTGTATAAACTTTTGTGTTTTCAAGGCAGGATACTGTGCTTGTGGGGATTGCAGTGGTTTACTTTCCTCAGAACCACATGTTCTGTACCTTATACTTTACTGACTTGTCCAGGCTCTGTTTCCCTGTTTCCTGCTTTCAATGTCTCTTCCTCAGCTTACCTATGGAGCAACTTCCTGTCTCCATGATTGTGCTTTCCCATGCATGCCAAAAAGAAGAAAGATATAAAGGAGTCTTCTGGTGTCAAGCTAAGGCCTATTCTGCTTCATCCACTACTGGAAAATTATGCTGTGGTCACTTGTTCCTTAGATCACCCATCTTTTTTCTCAGTCCTCTTGATGTAGCTTTTTTGCCCATCAATGACCAGGGAATAGCTATGTCCACTGTGACTGTAGGGATGCCCTTGATGGACAAGAGTAAACCACTTTTACTGGAGTTGGGGAAGGGGCAGGTGAAGTGTCTTCACTTGGCTTGAAAGGAAAGGTGGACCCTGGGACCGGTGTGCCTCATACAAGTTGATCTGTTTTCAGGGAGAGTGTACTTAGTGAGAAAATGTATCAGGTCCCTTTTTCTATTTCTATGAACAGTTCAGATTTACTGGGATTTTTCTTTGCCTTCTGATTATTCAGGCAAGAAAGGGAAAAAGAGTACATTATTTTTTCTGACAGTGAGTTTCAGTCAGAAGAACAGATACTGCAGGAGGATGGTTGTGCTTCAGGAAATTCTTCTTTCTAATTTCTCAATATCTTTTGGATTTCTAATACAATGATGGAAATGAACCCCATTCCTAAGGCAAAGTACGATTAAAGTTCATGAAATTAGTATTGTTTCAGTCTTCAATGTCAGTCAAAAGTGCTCTTCGCAGCACCTGCAATGTGCCCACTAATGACTCCTTCTGCAATTTGTACGGGGTTACATGGATTGGTAACATATCTAAATATGATTGTAAATTCTTTTTTATAAGACCCATTGCTCCTAGTATTATTGGAGCTGTCTGGGTATCTTTCTTCCACATTGCTCTCGTTTCTGCCTGCCGATCCTGGTATTTTATGACTTTGTGTCTCTCTCTACGCAAGACACTGTAGTCACTGGGTGTGGCAATTTCAATGATCAATGCTACTTTTGTCGTCTTTCTTGGACCACTATATCCGGTTTTCTAGCATCTATCTTTTGAACTGTTAGTAATGGATGATCCCATGTGATATAAATGTCATCATTTTCTATGATGCTTTGTGGCTTATGTTTCCAGTGTGTTTCAGCCACTTCGATACCATGATGTTTGCAGAATCCCCAGTGCAACAGTCTCACCACATTATTATGCCTTTCAGTATACAGTCCTTCTGCCATTAGTGTGTCGCAACCAGCAACAAGGTGTATCCAGTTTGGTTTTACAAAACCTACATTTGTCTGTTTCTTCCACATGTTCAATGGACTTTATAAACCAGCGTGTAACTAGCCCACTATCTTGGGCTGCCAATATTAACCTTTCATTTCTTAGTTTGAATTTGCCTCTCCTTAACCATTCCTGTATTCATTCTTGATCAACATGAGGCTCTTCCAGCAATTTTCTATACTTGCATCTATATTTATGTTTTTTTCCACATTTCTTGCCTTCTCATCTGGTCCTTCACCTTATATTCTTTCTTTTGCTTTTTGGCACATTCATTTACTGCCTGGTTTTTATCTACTTCTCAGTGCGTGCAGTCTGATTGTAAGGAAAGTATATATTCAGATTTCCCTGCTGAAGCAATTTCTTTCAATGATACTTTATATACAATGAAAGAGTTTTTTTTCAGTGTGTCCAGAATGAGGGTTCTGTGGCAGAAAGTAATTTGCTACAGTTAGAGATGCCTAAAGCCATGGCTATCCCTGCTGTCTTGCCTGCATTACATAATGTTTTCCTCACTGCTTCTAGATTACCTGGTAGTCAACCTCCTGCTTCCAAGAAGTCTGACAAGTTATGCAGATAACCCAGACACAGTAGTGCCTGTTTTCTAATTCTAAAGAAAACCCAGCAGTTATTTCTCTGTCCAAATCTGATTCTACTAAACAGGTTACCCCCTTTCCTCCTAACAAGGATGAGAAAGCAATGGATAAGTTAGGAAAGATATATTCTTCTAGTGCTTTAACTTTCAAAGTTTTAAACTGTGGAGCTCATATGTTAAAGTTTTTACTGTTAACTTTTGAGAACATGCAGAAGTTAATGGTGACCCTTCCTTCTTCTGAGGTAAAGAATTCATGAAATACTTCTGTGACAACTGCTTCACAGGTGACAGAGCATATTTAAAAAATATGATTACGATTATGCTGATTTTTTATCCAGAACTTCTGTTTCTGAATCAGTTCTGAGGAAATTTGGTTGGCTTCATTTTCAGAAAATTTTCTGAAGATGTTAAATCTGAGATTTTAACTTTTCTCTTAGGTAAAGAGACGCTGTTTGGCCTTTCTGCAAATGAGGTGATTAAACGTTTGATGAAAGGGGTAAATTGATTCAAGGAGTGACTCAAGAGTTTTCAATTCTCATTTTTTAGACCGAGTAGTAATTTTCCATTCTCTTTAGCAATGAGCAGTTTAAGCAGAATGGAGACAGTAATCAGGGTTTTAAAAAGGAAAGGAAAATAGACTCAAAAAAGAAAGGAAACTCCCTTAAATGTCAAGGACAGTCCTCCCAGTGTGCCTGACTATCCACCTGTTCAGGATCCTCCACCCCATCCTCAACCTGGCAATCTTTCCAGGTCTGTAAGACTTAATCTTCCCTTGTGGTATCAGATTGTTTCGGCCAGCAGGGTTTTGAATGTAATCCAGTGGAAATACACTTGGCAATGGGAATCCCGCCCCTTGCCAGGGGATCAACTCTTTGTCCAGGGAGCCAGCACTCTCTCTTTCCTCCTGTTTGCCACTACATGCTGTCTCTGGGAGTCATAGAACCTGTGTCTCTCAATCTCCTAGGCAAGTGTTTTTCTTCAAGAATTTTTCTAGTTCACAGAGCAGAAGGATCCTGGAAGCCTGTGCTGGATCTTTCCAAAGTTCAGGATATTATTTATTTACATTTGTCTACCAGGATAGTCTGACTGGGCTAGCAAGCTAACCTCCTCTCCCCCCAGCAGTTCAACCCTTTCATCAATACCACCAGTCTTCCAGAAATCCAACCCCATCATCCATACCACCTCTCCCACAGCAATCCAACCCCATCATTTATACCTCCTCTTCCCCAGCAATCCAACCCCATCATCCATACCACCTTTCCCACAGCAATCCAACCCCATCATTTATACCTCCTGTCCCCCAGCAATCCAACCCCATTATTCATACCTTCTCTCCCACAGCAATCCACTCCCATCATTCATACATTCTCTCCCCCCTGCAATCCAACCCCATCATCCATACCACCTCTCCTCCAGAAATCCAACCACTTCATCCATAAAACCTCTCTCCCAGCAACATTTGGACGGCTTTCTTTCTACCTCTGAAATAACTCTGGTATCCAAAAGGCAGGTTATATCTGAGCCCTGACTAACATAACACTTATAAACTCATATTCTTCTAATATCTCTCCTGATAGTATTCACATTTTCCTTTATCATTTGCAACTTGATTTCTTTGTACGCATCTCTTTCCTCTTTTTTTTTCTCTTTCTCCTTCTGCTCCGTATTGTCTCTATTTCACTGTTTTGTTCATTTACATTACTTTCTCCCTACTCTGAATATTTATCCCTTAAAGCATAGTTATTAGTTGCAATTATTTCATCAACACTAAACAGTTTCAATGTTTCATTTTAAGTAGTTTTATTTTTACTGCATTCATTTTTCTCCACAGAGTTACTGTCATAGTGATTTAACCTCATCAACACTTTGATTTTGCTTATTCCTTAACAAAAGTTCATTTGCTTTAGTGTCCATAGACAAGGATTTTTAATACTGGTACAGTACATCTTAAAATATCCCTCTTCTTCATACTTATATATTTAGACACAAAATCCTTTTTGATGCTGCTGCTTCCCCATGTTGAATAGGCTAGCTTTTACAAAATCCATTTACTGTATGCTTCACATCCTCCAATAAAATAATTTTCCTCTGTTTTCATTAATCATAACTATGCTTGGAAAATGACAAATTACACTGTTTTATACACAAGGGGAACCCAATTCTTCTATGCCCCAACCCAAATATCTTTTTCATGAACACATTTCTGAACTTGCAGAACTTTATATTTTAATGTAAATGTACTTCTGTCTGTGAGTTTTAATGTCATCAGTCCTAAACCGATTTTCAATTTCATTTTATCTACAGGTTATAGTCAATTACAAAAAAAAAAAAAAAAAAAAATTCTCAAGGAGAAATCACTACTTTGGCATAAAAAAGAAAACATAAATTATCTGCTAACTCCAGTGTTTCAAAAATAATGTATTTGGATCTACTTGAGTCTATTAAGATACATCCAAACACTATGGTTTTGGATGACTTTAACTACCCATCCATTGACTGGGGAAATTACTCGTGCACAAACTCACTTTCCCAAAGGTTCTTTGACTTCATTAATTCTAGTGCCCTAGACCAGCTAGTTGACACCACCACAAGGGTGTCAACATCTTGGATCTGGTGCTTACCAATATGAGGAACCACTGTAGCACCCCCCATTGTGAGATCTTCCCTGATGAATTCTGACCATAAATCAGTCTCATTCGAAGTTACTGTCACACCCGACCCACTCCTAGCACCAACTAAACTGAAAAGCTTCTCCAAAGCAGATTATAACCTCTTACGGGATGGTATAAATAGCTTCCCTGCACCTTCCCCCTCAGATGGAACTGGCAACTATGCCGAGTTCTACACAGATGCTTTATACAAACACCTACCTAGATTTAGCCAAGGCCTTTGACACTATCCCCCACTTAGGCATAATTGACAAACTCAGCCAGCTAGGTATCAGCCCATATATCATTAGATGGGTCACTAACTGGCTCGCTGATAGAACCCATATAGTTAAAATAGGGGACTCTACCTCAAATAGCAGACCTGTAACCAGCAGACCTGTAACCAGTGGTGTTCCACAGGGATCAGTCCTGGGATCTCTACTGTTTGGAATCTGTTTCTGAGAAGTACAAGCTAAAACTAAAGGTCTGTGTCTAACAAAGTTTGGTGATAACAGCAAACTGGAAGAGGTCATAGAATCTCCAAATGATGTCAACATCCTACAAGAGGGTCTTACACAAACAAATGACTGGTGCCAAAGTCATGGCTTTAAATTCAATCCAAAAAAATATATTATCATCCATTTCAATAAGATTGATGTTCCTGCTAGATACCACATCAATAACAACACCCTAAGTATGCACTCATTGGTGAGAGACCTGGGCACACAGGTTGACAGCAACCTTACCTTTGATCACCATGTCCCCACAGTGGTAAGAAGGGCATTCTATATTGCTCATCTCATAAGTAAGGGCATTGCCACAAGAAAAAAGAAGTTATAACCTCCCTGTACTCTTCCCTCATCAGGCCTGTAACTGAGTATAATGCTCCTTTCAATATATTTATTTATTTATTTATTTATTTTACATTTGTTAACCGGGCTAGTCTGGCTGGATACATGTCCATTTTCAGCAGAGGCTATTAGACTAAGACAATACATGAGGAATACTTTACTAAATAGATCAATCACAAGGACAAAATACAGTTTGTCTTGACTAACTTAACTAGGTTACAGTAAGATTATAATCAAAAGTCATCATCATGCTGAGGAGATAATAGCTCAGGCACCAAAATATACAGTTGAGTTAAGGATATCTGAAGTGTAGGTACACAAAATTAATCATTATATTGGTAGTAAAGTTAAGGGAAAAAAAGATAGAGGAAGAAAAAGAAAGGTAGAGTATGTTTAGATAAATGTTAAGAAAGTAAAGTTAAAAAGGAGAGAGGGTATATAGGCAGATAAGATAAAGGGAAGGAGGAAAGGAGAAGGAAGGGGGCTAAATGTTAGTCTAGGTAAGAATGGGAGAGTGGGAAGTTTATTACAAAGGAGGGGAGGTGGTTAGTGTAGAGATAAGGTGAGTTTTTTATTAACAGTTTTGATAGGTGCAGTTGTCAGGTTTGATGATAGTGCCAATATATACCTTTCCAAGCACCTGCAGCAGTTGGAGAGACTGCAAAGGTTCCTCACAAGGAAAATTCAAGGTCTTCAGCATCTGTCCTATGTGGATCATTTGAAATCACTGTCACTTTATTCTGTTTCATACAGACTACTCAAAGGTGATGTCTGCCTTTCATGTATCGCACTCTTTGACCCTGCTTTATTGGAAATGCTGTATTTCCATAAGTCAAATGGTACATGGGTTACTCACTCTAATGGCCTTAACCTGGTATGTGACATTAATAGAACTTGCTGGAGGGACATATTTGTCTCCCAGAGGCTACCACACCTTTAGAACAGACTCCCGCTTCATGTCAAGCAGAACACCTCATTTGCCCTCTTCAAATGCAATCTGGATGATTGGATGTGTAACCGTAAATTCACCTCAGGGGTTCCACCTATGTCCCTCTTGGACAGGGGTGATAGGTGCTGATCATGGAAATAAGGGTAAAACTTGGTTAGGCTTGTAAAGGCCCTCGGGTCATTAGCCTAGTAACCTCCTATGATCCTATGAAAAGAAAATTCTAGCACAATGGGAAAAATTAAATGAATGTCCCAGTCTGAAAACTGAAATGATTGCTTGATGGAATCCCAGACAACATAAATGTTCATTCTGCTGTCACTTGTCCTTATATGAGCTACTGGCGGTCTTGTTAAAAACATTGGCTTCCATACCCCAGGTTCTCTCTGCTGAAAAACAGCAACATAAGTTTTGGAAAATGTCAGTACACCACCTTCTCTTAGCTGAATAACAGCAACTTAAGTCTTGGAATGTTGCAAAAATTTAACCTTCAGCATATCCTTCCAAATCTTCAACATACCTACTGCCTCTGTTACAGCTGCTACTCATCCTGGGTCCACACTCACCTCTTTCAGAACACTCATATCACTGGTCTCTAGTTGGAATGTTTCTATCACATATCCCCCCAATACAGTTACGCCTTCAGTTGGCACAGGCTCAGATGACACTTGCAGGAACTGCACATCCTCTAGCCCTCTAGACTGTAGCTCCAAGATGTCATTCTGTTCCTGTTGCTGTGATTCAGCAATGATCTCCAAGTTCATTACCTTCATAGTTTCACCACCACTCCCATCACTTACAATCAACCACCTTAGCCACTATATTTATATCTTCACTGCCACCTACCAAAAAGGTAGGGGATTATCCTAGGGTTGAGGCTAAATTCCCCCTAGTCAGTATGAATATTGTCTTGGGTCTTTGTTGAAAATAAAGACCCTGGTCTATTTGGATGAACCTGGTCAACAAAACATAAATAAACACATAAATAAAACGTGACTGTAAAGGATGAGAGCCATGTAATAAATGTATTATCTAATCTGAAAAAAAACACTGTATGATGTCTTATCGCATCTACTTGAACTGAATGAAATCATTATTCATCAAAACTCAACCTGTTGAGTCCTCTTTAGCACAGATGCAACACTATAAAAGTGTACAGAACAGTGATACACTAAGGCATTAAGCAACAGCTACTACATAACTGCTGAAAATAAGTTGACCCTGACTCACAAAGGACCTTACATCAAGTTTAATGATTACCTAAGGGTAATAGAATGTGCTGGTCCATTTAATTGTCTAATAGCAGGGGTAGCATTTGTTGTCAATGATGCATTTTATATTATGAGGACAAGAAATATGGTTACAAAAAAGGTTTTGTGAACAACTATATGATATCAAAAATAAAAAATATGAATAATATATTCATAAACATTTATTATGAAGAGATTTCAAGACATTTTCATTTTTTGTTTTGGAGAAGGTATATAAAATAATCAGGGAGGATGCTGGAAAGATATGGTTAAGGGTAAAGAGTTACTATGGCAACTCAGATTAAACACATATGCCTTCACAGGCTTAAATGGTTTTGTTTTAATTTTTAGTATATTACGACTTGGGGATGCAAAATAAAAATATGTTATAAGAAATGTTAATATAAGTTAATATAGTTTATTTATAATATCGATGTTAATATAAGTTAATTTGACATGCTATTTCATAATGTTCCATATTTCATATTAGGTTTTATCACATAACATCAGTAGTAATATAATGGCATTTAATGAATGTATATGAATACTGTAAGCTTTATTGTGATGAAGTCTGTTAATAAGTTGGACAAAGGGCTTAATGAAACTAGAAGTCATACTTTTCAGTGGTGTTTATAGTAGTTTTATCTTATTGTTTGTATGAACACCTCGTATTTGCTGTTAGCGGTAACCATCAGAACCATTACAGCTGTAACCATTATATTGACACTAATCAATAACATGCCAAAGTCAACTATACTGAACAAATGGATAAAAATAAATAAAATGTATTTTTGTATGGAGCAAGCCACCTTCACCCCATACTTCCTTATTTAAATATATGAATTAGATGTGACGAAAGTGTAAACATCACCAAACTGACAAATTATGAGCGCTCCCTTTCTACAGGATTCCTCTAAAGAAGACATATAACCAGGCTGAAGCCAAAGTTCAAGGAACACAGCAAACACTTTGGTCTGACATGTGAACCCTCTAAATGAACACAGGCCCATATCTCTCAACCTCTTAGTGCAAGAAATCTGGACAAAGTGTGACAAAATGCAGGGACAAAGACCCCAAAATAGGGACAGATTTTAAATAGTGCTGTTATAAACTTAGAAAGTTGCTAGAGTAACAGGAATATAACATTTTATGAAGGATTTGAACTCTAAAACTGAAATGTATGTCAGTATTTAGTGACTTCAATCCTCAGATCATCACAGTAATTTGCCAGAAAACTAATAATGTTATGAGGAAAAGACCAAAAATATGAGGCAAAAATCTAGACATTCTGTGAAAATCTGGGCAATTGAGAGGTATGCACAAGCCACCACGAACCACATGCATTGAATATAAATCCTGTACAAATTACAGTGACAGCAATGATAGTGTAGTTGTGATCTGATGAATGTAAACCAATCAATATAAATCAGAGGGAACTAACTGTGATGAAAGAGCATGAGTCCCTCTCCTTATTTCACAGTACACTTCGTTTTCTCAGGAAGATCTAACAATTTTGACTAAAATGGAAGGTCTGTTACTGTAAAAAGAAATTTAGTTTTGTTAACCAGAGGCTTGTTAGCATACAAAATTCCTTAAATGTTTCAGTGAGTGATTCTTTGGAAATGTAGCATTTATATAGGTGAAAAAATAACCATCATTATGGAAAAATATCCTTGTGGAAAAATACTGAAGTTCAACATATTTTGTATTCTGTATATAAAGGGTTAAGCAGAAAAATGTTCACTGCGTGCAAACTGAAATGTTCTGGAATGTGTTGATCACTGAGGAATGCAGAAGTTAATCTTAAACTGCTGATAAGAAAGTTAATGTTGCAAGAATAACTGTGGTACTAGCTGGTAAAAACAAGTAATCAAACTATCACTTCTGATGAATGTTCTGTGTGCTACGTGTGTGTATGTGCAGAAGGGTCTCTAAAAGCAGAACTCAAAGTACAAGTAGCCAGACTGCTGGCATACTACTATCATGTAGCAGGTCTCCATGCATGTAAAATAAAGCTGTTTTACTTGCTTACAAGAACTTGGTGTGATTCTTCCAGAATATGTTAGAAGAGTAAAATCTTTCGACATAACTGGCACCCAACGTGGGGTGGCCCCTGCACTGCGCGAATCGAACAAAGAGAGGCTGAAAACCTGCACAGATGGAGAGAGATCAGGCTCTCCTCGAACGAAAGACCTCCGACTGAAACAGGTTGAAATTAGAGGCCAGTCACTCTTTCCAGATTCAATCCGTGAGGTGGCAGCGAAACAGGGCGGAGGAATCACAAAGGTAAGCAAAACGTTATTTTTTGTTTCTGATTGGAATTTTTGTCTAAATTTTAAGGGACTAGTCAAGGGAGAAATTTAATTTTCTCAAGTATAAGGAGTACAAGATGCAGGGTTTTGAGTCTCAGGGGGATAATTGGCTGCTTAAAAAGTGTGGCTGCAGGGCAGTTAGCTTAGTTAGCTTAGTATGAACCTATGAAATTCATATGTGAATAGATTCCATATACAAGAGATCTCAGGAACAGGAATAGTTTCTCATAAGAGAAATGGGAACAGGAACCAGTTGCGGCAAAGGCGACGACAAAACTGAAGATGAAAAGTTTATGTTTGATTTACACCCAAAGAACGTAAAATATTTAGATAAATGGAAAAAAGATCATGGGTTTAGTGGATGTTTAAATAAGTCAGAATGTCAAAATCTAGTAAGAGTACTGCGCAAACAGGCAGGAAATAAGACAAGGAATCAAAAGAAGGTGGGGTTTCCCCAGGCACAGAAATGGCTGGAGGAAGCAAATAAGAGACATAGGGAACAAAATTTGAAAAAAGGGTGTGGTAATTCAAGTGAAAGAGATATGTACTTTGTTCAAAAGGAAGATAATGAAACTTCCACAGTCAGTCGTAGTCACCAGAATCCCTCGGCCCCTCCCATCCAGTATCCAGACCCTGCACAGGTTATCGAGGTGTCCCCCGACCAGGACCCACCACAATACCAGGCTTCGGTGGGTGGCCCCCCCACGCCAAGTATTATATTACAGAGAGAGCCCGACAACACTCTTGACTTACGCAGCGGAAGTAGGGTTGGTGGAACGCCACAACGGCATTCTAAAAGGCAAGTTAAGAAAACTCATGGCCAAGACACATCAGTCTTGGATTACCTGTCTACCTCTAGCCCTCCTTTCCATGTGGACAACTCCCACCTCAAAAGGAGTCACCCCATTTGAGTTATTGTACGGGAGACCTTATTACGTCCCGCAGTGGCAAAACTTGTTGCCTGTGGAACGTGAGGGGGGTGAGGAGATAGCAGATTACATGAGGAAAATGCTGACCAATACTAACCGCTGTTTAACGAATGATTATTTTTCAGGTTCAAGAGACGACAAAATCACGGAAAGCAGACCCGGCGACTGGGTCTGGGTCAAGATCGTTAAGCGAAAGAATTGGGCATCCCCCAAATGGGAGGGCCCCTACCAGGTGTTGATCGCAACTCCAACGGCAGTTCGGATTAAAGAAAGGTCCTCATGGATCCACCTAACGCATTGTAAAATTGTAAAACATATTAAGTTAGATAAAAACTTGAATCCCCCTGGGGAACAAACAGACAGCAGTAACCATGAAGGACAATAATGAGAATAAGAAAAAATGGTTCTATTGCAATATTTTATTGTTTATAACTATTGTGATTGTAATATTTCTGTTTTGGCCATTTCTGTTTTTTAATGAAGCTAGCCATTCAAAAAGAGACAAACACACCAGCTGGCATCCAAACTTTAATACATATCAAGCGATTAAATATGCATATGCATCCTCAATGAATGTCTCAAATGGTTGGGTATGTACTGCAATACCTACTGTACACAGTGGCTTAATGTTAGGGACAGCCCCTCTGGGAATAAATGATACTTGGAATAATTTGTTGTTTGGAACCACAGAAGTACCACTGAGAGACAAGGTGGCGCTGCCTCTTCTGGGGCGCCAAAACGGAACAGTGTGTTTTCAAAAGATTGGAAAAGTTAAGGTGGGGCTGAGCCAATGTAATTTGACAATAGTTCATAATTGTACCCTAGAAGGGCAGTATGAGACCAAGTTTGGAGCTATAAAAAAAGACATCAATGTAAATGATACTAGTTTTGTTGAAAAAATGCTGTATGTATATGGCCTGTTATTTAAGGGGCTAAAGCCAAATGGGAGTTATGAATTTCCAACCAATATTACCCTCAAAACGAATGATTGTTATTTTATTTGTGGTAGGAAAGCATATAAATGGTTACCATATGGCTGGTCAGGAAGTTGTTTTTTGGGATATCTGATACCAGTTATCAGACATGTGAATGCATTACCTCAAGGTAAAATACGAAATGCATGTTCTCTTAATAAACCTATTAATCCCGTAGGTAACCTTGATGCGTCATGGATTTATCACCATGACTTGGCGCACGTCAGCAGCAAAGGACTCTCACATATGGACCTAGGTGATGATGTAATTGCTTGGGCTGGTATTTTGCCAGCGTATGGGACAGTAAAATCCATCTGGGAACTGAGAAAACTGTCAAAACTGTTAGAGACTCTGAGTAATGCGACATTTTCAGCGCTAGAATTGGTGACGGACGAATTAACGGCGATGAGAACAGTAGTGTTGCAGAACCGTATGGCGCTCGATTTCACCCTAGCGGCGAAGGGAGGTACTTGCGCTCTCATACATGAGGAGTGCTGCTCATTTATTCCTGATAACGAGCATGAGATCCTGAGCCATCTTGAAATAATTCAACAAGTTTCTGAACTAACTAAACCTGGTCCAAACCCCTTGACTGACTTTTTCCAAAACTTATTTGGAAACTGGGGTTCTGTGTTGATGAACATTTTAATTGCTGTATGTGTTGGTGCAGTCATATTTTTGCTGCTTGGCTGCTGTTGCATACCATGTATCAAAATGATAATATCGAAGGTTATCTCTGCCAATGCTACAAAAGCATATTTTTTTGATTATGAGAATGTATAAAACGTATCTGGGATTGTGTAAAATAAACAGTATACAAAATGTTGTAAGGGGGGAAATGTGCAAAAATACTGAAGTTCAACATATTTTGTATTCTGTATATAAAGGGTTAAGCAGAAAAATGTTCACTGCGTGCAAACTGAAATGTTCTGGAATGTGTTGATCACTGAGGAATGCAGAAGTTAATCTTAAACTGCTGATAAGAAAGTTAATGTTGCAAGAATAACTGTGGTACTAGCTGGTAAAAACAAGTAATCAAACTATCACTTCTGATGAATGTTCTGTGTGCTATGTGTGTGTACATGCAGAAGGGTCTATAAAAGCAGAACTCAAAGTACAAGTAGCCAGACTGCTGGCATACTACTATCATGTAGCAGGTCTCCATGCATGTAAAATAAAGCTGTTTTACTTGCTTACAAGAACTTGGTGTGATTCTTCCAGAATATGTTAGAAGAGTAAAATCTTTCGACAATCCTTTTGTGTATCTGGAATAAATATCTGATTTCTTACACATAACCTGTGGGCTTTTTTTTTTACCAACTCAGGAATATTGTTACTCTCTCAAACCACTTACCAACACAGACTTTGCTTGAGTGAAGTTACAGATACAACTTAAATTCTACTTTTTGCACTCTTCAAAAAACTGGTTCACCTACTTGTGGCACATTTATGTTCCGGTGTCTTGCATATTCCCATAACACCAAGAGCTTTTATTTACTACTATAGAACTTTACATCAGCATTTGGAAAAAAATGTGTATTTAGTATTGTTTGCTTTCAGCGTTTTCAGTAACTGACTTTTCATTGTGCAAAACTCATTTAATTCAAGATGATCATCCATACTAGACAATCAGCACAACTATGATTATGTACCCATACATGTATGAGATGTGCTGCATGCTACATTTGTTAAAAACTCTGCTTCATAGGTCAAGGGGGCAGGGTTCTATCCTGACTTCTGATCACAGTCTTTTTAGAGTTTTGCATGCACCTCTGGTCTGCACAGGTTTTCTCCAGATAATGTGGTTTCCTCCTCCTTCTTCTTTCGGCTTTTCCCGGTTAGGGGTCACCACAGCGGATCACCTGTCCGCTCATGATTGGCAGTGGAGTTTTACGGTGTCAAGTTGCCAGCCCGGTGCCCAACCTTCCACAGAAGGCACACACGCGCATGCACTCATGTCTAGGGCCAATTTAGAGTGTCCAGTCCACCTACAGCATGTCTTTGGGATGTGGGAGGAAACCCACGTGACCACAGGGAGGACATGCAGACTCCAGACAGTAGGCACCCCAGCCGAGGATTTAACCGGGGAACCTCTCACTGTGAGGCAGCAACGCTACCCGCTGCACCACCGAGGCCGCCCACTGTGGTTTCCTCCTACATCCTGTAAACATGCTGGTCATTTGGCTACTCTAAACAGTGTGGCTGTTTGAAACAGTAAATGTAACCTTAGCCCTGTCTTTGTGGCTTGGGTCATACTGAAAATGATTCATGAAGCAGGTTGACTTATCTGATTAATAAGTGAATGAAGTAAAATTGAATTAACACACTCCTTACTATAATACTTCCAGACAAAACTTTTTGGAGAGAAACAGAAAGTTATTTATTTCACGTTGTCTGTATGGAATTCATAGTATCTTTCTTTCATAAAGTACTGCAACTGCTTTCTCAATTTTGATCTTCTCATTCTGACATAACAATCACTTAGCATTAGAAGCAGATGCTATTAAATGAGGCAGGGAAGTATGTGACCAGGCATATGCAATGCATGCCAGCAGGTGCACATTTGAAAATATAAAAAATAAAAAAATGAACAAGCACAGGAATCTGTCTAGTTCCAACCTCGTCACCATGAATGTTGAGGAAACAAATAAAAAACAAAGAAACTAGTGGTCTTAAAACTTTGTTGATGAGCTCAGTCACGATAATTTCCAAAAATCATGAAACCCATGTAGGGTTCCAAAGCAACAAGCTTTTATTTGTCACAAGTATTTACTGAATGAGATGAGCTAGAATTTAAATTAAAATCCCCTGGCATATTTATCATGGTTCATGATTATATATTTTAAGTGACTATTTTTCAGAATGCCTACTTGGCTACATGGATTCTTTGCTTAAGCCTGTTATTTTTAACACTTCTTTTTCAGTATTGAAAATATATACCATCTAAAAATATGCTATGTCTAGGGTTGGAGGCACTTTGGGGAAAGGGGGCTTCATTCTAGAAATTGGTATACAGTTCCAAAAACCTTAATTATGTCTTTGGAAGAGGGCTGTGTAATAGGTATAAAGGAGTACACCATGTATTTTGCTCTTGCTGTTGCCAAGAGAAGCAGCTTTAAAAGTGGACTTTAAGACAGCTTTAAAGCATTCGTCACATTTTCACAATTTAACATTTATTGTTATCTGGTATTAACTTAACTGTGCTTTCTGTTGGTCCATGGATTTTAGCTTGTCACTCTGTACCTTTCAAAGTTCCCTTGCTGGACCCAGTGCTGGAGAAAGAATCAAAATGTATAGTGTTTGTTTCATATATTCTAGACTTTGTTTTCTTTTCTTTTCATCTTTCTTAGAGCATTCTAGCTATTTTCCAGGTTGTTATAATACTTTCATGCAAAATATATTTGAATTACCTTTCATAAAAATGTGACATCTCTACACTAAGATTACTACCAAATCAGCTGCTAAAATTTCACTATGGATGTCTGGAACTTCAGTGCACCATGTGGGGATATAGTGACTGCAAACCATTCATAATAACATTTTCCAATTGTTTTACTATTATAGTGATCTGAATTCTGTGGAAGTATGATGATTCTTTGAACCAGAGTGCACTCTTTGAATCTGCACAACAGCCACTGATTTATAAATGATATACTCAGACTTATAGTCTCATTCAGTATCATCAAATTATATGTGAGAGTTCTGGCTTAAAACCTGCACCAAATAACATGTCATTGGCAGGGGCTATGGTCTTTTGATCTGTGTTACTATCTCAAGTAAAACTGATACACCTTAGCCTTTTGACCATATACTAAATGAACACTTTTTTTTTAATATGACCCACATCACCCGTACCAAATAAACTTCACACCTAAAGAGCTGCAGAACAGGGTTATGAATACTGGATTCCCAGAAACTCTCCAACCTCTCACTTAGCACAATGCCTCACAGTGCTTGTTTACCATCTGCAGTTGTATCTTGGCTAAAACTATTGCTTTTAAATACACGCAAACAAGTGCACATGAAGATGCACATATGCACAGACACGCACACTAATTTCCAGAACAAGTTAGTGATTACTTTTCATGCCCCAAACCCCTTCTTGCTCCAACAGTAACTCAGTCATTAGCCAGACTGGTCTGGCACACCAAGGTCGCAATTACTACACACTGTTAAAAAAATGAACCAGCTGCACTGTAATACCTTATAGTAGTTTAATTAATTAAACAACAATCAGTCGCTGCATACTGTTAAAAATGAGGTAATTGTATTCTAATATCTAATAGTAGACATGGGGAGGATAAGAATGTTTGGCTTTGCCAGATCACATTTCCTTGGTGGTAGGCTGCAGGAATGCATGCCTGGGTGGGCATTGCCAAGGTTAACTCCAGATACCCATAGAAGTGCTGGCTTGAACGGAGGCAAGACAGTCTTGAATGTGTTATATCACTCTTGGATCTGTAGAACACATCTTATTTGGCACTCACTGCATGTGAACCATGGGCATCTACTTGTGAAGTAAGGTTATGGAAGTAAACAGGAAAATATTGAACCACCACCGATGGCAGATTAAGTGGTGGGCATTCGCTGTCAGCTGTCAGTCTGGTGTATTGGGAATAAATGGATACATTGACCAAGACAGAGAATCTTATGGCCAACAGGTAATGTGGGAATAATCTCAGAAAAATTTATATCTCACATCAATTTGGCTAAGTAGTATGTCTCTCTGTGTGAATGTCTCTCTTTCTTTGTGTTTCTGCCACTCTCTGTCTATTTCTTTTAAAAGGTGGATGCCAGCAGTAAAAGCTCACTATAGTACATTTACCCCTGCATACACTAGCAAGCTAACATCCACAAGGTTTTAAAACTGAATAAATAAAATGCTTTATGTAAAAGACATTAGGTAATATGATTTGAAAATTAAATATACGGATATGTAATTGTACACAGGAAAATAAAATAGCGAGTGTTAAAATTATAGCCAGCATTAGAAAAGTACTAGTTCTCAGTTATCTATCTCTGACCCTTGTGGTGACTCAAGATAACTGTAATATCTGATGTTTAAGACCAGTTAGCAAGTACAGAAACGTACAGGCAACATCCATAAATATGAGCTTACCAATACCATAAGTATTCTGTTTCTTTTCCCCTTTTCAGTCCATGCAAAAGTTCATTAAGTCCATGTCAGCACTCCCAGAGACAATCATTAACTGACACTAGGTTTCAAATGAACTGAAAATGGCTGCTGGACTGGATGCTGTAGAAAGAGTGCCACTCCACCACATTTCTGGAAGGGTACTTTGAAATTGATCAGCACTGACTGATACGAAGTTCATAGTCATTTTAGCAAAACTCCTTCCCTTCATCCTTGCATTAGTTTCAATAAGTTCCTGCCTTCTTCATTTTAAATCAAAGTTAAAATTGTATGCAATAGTTCTTTTGGACAGTTCCTAGCTGTATGAAGTAATGCATTAAGTGATACAATGTAGTTGCTATGTCTTGCCAATGTGTGTTTGCATGTGTGTCCAACTGTAAACAGCTCCCCTTTACAGCATTTCTGCCTTTTGCACAAAAAGTACAATCGTTGTACAGTTTCCTTGTATTTTACATTTACAGTTTGTTGCATCTTTACTGTACACATCTACGTTTTTTATACTTTTTGCATTTTACAGTTGCTGTATGTTTACTAAAAGCTTCTAATTTTCATACAGTTTCCATGTTTTATTCCTGATACATTTCCATTGTTTAAACAGTTGTATATTTTTATACAGCCTTTGCTAGACCCCAAACAATTTTTGAGACATCTCCAAAAAAATGTAACTTGAGCAGAAAGTGAATACATTTATCTAGACCATGTATTGCTGGCACCCCTACATGCTGCCATGTCTGGATTGCCTCCATTTTGGCAGACTCTGGATGGATTTTGCTACCATCCACCTAGTGCCCAAGATAAGACAATTCTGCCATTCCTAACTAGTATGTGTTAACCTTAATGGTTAATCTTGACCTTTTGTGCCTGCTTAGCACCTCCATAGTATGTTGAACATGTTCTTGCCAAGACTGATAACAGACTGCAGTACCTAGATAAGTAAGAGCATTGTCTCCATCTTCTTCAAGAATGTGATCCACCACTCTTGGGAAAGCTGCTAGTGATTCTTAATTTCAAGGTACATTTTAGTGACTTCATATAATCCAAAATGGTTAACAGAGGGCAGCTTCTCACTTGCTGAAGGTGCCAAGGGTACTTGCCAGTAACCCTTAGTCAAGACAATAGTTAGATTTTTAGCTCCACCATTGTGTAACTATTCAGTTTCCTGTAATCTGAACATGACCTGGGGCTCATCTTTCTTTGTCACAAGGACAGTCATTGAGGCCCAGAGACTATTGGGTTTGTGGTTACCCTCTGTAGATCAGTATGTGTGTATATACCTTTAAGAAGCTATCCAAGAACTTGCACTAGAGTATAAATACTGAGCACATGCGAGCCTGACTGCCATTTTGTAGTTAGTTGCATTTTCTGAAGCAGAGGTGTGTGTGTGTGTGTGTGTGTGTGTGTGTGTGTGTGTGTGTGTGTGTGTGTGTGTGTGTGTGTGTGTGAGACAGAGAGAGAAAGTAAGTGAGATCAACCACTGGCAGCAGTAATGAAGTTTGCATACCTGTGGACCCTTCAGCTAATTAAATCTGGACAAAGCCTAAAATAAAGGGGAGTACAAAGGCTCAAAAATAGGAACAGATTTTAATTATTACTCTTATAAAATTAAAAGCTTGTTTAAATAAAATGATTTATTTTAGCATGAATTTTCTGAAGGAAATAAAAGTCTGAAACTCAAATGTATGTCATTATGTAGTAACTTCAATATCCAATGACTGGCAAGAAACCAAACATTTTAGAATTATGAACCAAAAAATAAAGTAAATACATGGATATTTTAAAGTGTTATATTTTGGATGTAAAATGCTTCCTCCAACACCATTAACATATACTACAGCAAGTTTGAAACATTGCCGGAGGAACTATTTTACATCAAAAATATATAAAAAATAATATATTAATAAAAAAACGAGTAAGCAAAACAACAATTTTACAGACAGCCCGTTCTCTAAGCGTAATAATGCTCTCCAGAGTGTGTGTTATTGTGGAAATAATGCCCTTCCATGGGTGTAGAGGTCCTATGGCTGCAGCGTTGGGCCTTATAACACCCCTGGGCGGGTGTTATTTCCACAATAACACATACCCTGTTTGATGTTATTGCTTGCTAGAGAAAGGGGAGCCTGTACATCTCTTCCCTGATTGGAGAATGAATGTTCTCCAGCAGGGTGTTAATGTTCTGGTACTGCCTGGTAAATACAAGTCTGCAACTTCATGGCAACATTTTTCTCTGTCATAAAGCTCAGACCGAAAAAAAGAAAACTTGTGCCATTTTTTTACACTTCCTTAACAGCACTTTGCTGTTTAGTGAGAGCGATTCTTTTTTAAAAAAAAAAGAAAATAAATAACACGTGCATGTGTTTGTGTGTGTGTGTGTGTGTGTGTGTGTGTGTGTGTGTGTGTGTGTGTGTGTGTGTGTGTGTGTGTGTGTGTGTGTGTGTGTGTGTGTGTGTGTGTGTGTGTGTGTGTGTGTGCTCTCTTCCTTAAATGACTTCCATAAAGACATCTACACGGCTGAGCAATTCAAGAAGTGGCTCGGCCTATAGATCAGCATGGCCATCCCTACCATGTCGTACTGATGTAAAATAGTTCCTTCATGTAATGTTGGGCATTATTGCTTGCTTGGAGTCATTCTATTTACATCTTTTTTCAAGACTTCAGCAAAACAGAGCTGTAAGTGCATGTGCTGTGAAGAGTTTTTTCTAGTGTTTTCAAGGTTAGTTTTCACATAACAACTAGGAAAGTGTTTCTTTTTGCACTTTTGTTATTTTGGTGATTTCTGTACTTTGCTGCATGTTTTATCAAATTTTATAAATGTTTGTTTTGCTAAAGTTGCTGGCTTTGTGTCTTAAACAGTCACTTGGCTGTTAGTGTATCAGATTGTACCTCCCTCTAGTTATCCAAGTGTTCTCATTGTGATTTTACATGTTTTGTCACTTTTTTACATTAAATTACAGTTTCCAAACCGTCAGAAACAAATACCATCAAATTAAGGACTTCAAATATGCAAATTTCCTACAATTGTATGATAAAGTTTCTAAACTTGAGTATAATGTTGTTATCCATAATGTTGATACTGCTAAGTGTTATGCAGAAAAGTTCTACTCACAGCTGGACGATGTATTAAATTAGCAGTCCCAACTAGATCCAAGTCAACGGGAATAAAAGCAAACCATTGTGGTGGAACTCAAGCATTAATAAACCGTGTAATAAAATGAAGAAACTCCTGAACCTACACAGCAGAACAAATGACTTCCAAATTAAGGAGAACATCAAACAGCTATTTAAGAAATTAAAAAAAGACACAAGTAAAACAATTGCATCCCATAAACTACAGCTAACGACAACTACAATTCTTTCTTTTTTCTTTATGTCAGAAAAATAAGAAATAACACCTAGCATTGCTCTGAGTTTGTTCATGATGGCACTAACTACTCCAGTTGAGTGGATTGCTACCATATTGGCAAATAAGTTTATTGCCAACTTCACCCCAAAGACCTCTGTTTCATACCCACTTATCCTTGATGGAATCAAATCACTAACCATCATGAAAGACCATGTATTGAAGTTACTCTCCAAAATAGAGAATAGTTAATTCATGCAGCCTGACATATCTAGTTGCCTTAGTGATAGCATTAAGCAAATATTGGTGGATCCACTCCTCAAAATCTTCAACCTGAGCCTAGCAACTGGCTTTCTCCCAAGATTACGACACACGGCTGCTGTGATGCCAGTCCACAAGGGTGGCCCTACCACAGACCCTGTGATTACAGACCTGTCAGCCTAACAAGTCTTATATGCAAAGCCATGGAATGTATCATAACTGACTTTATTAACTATGATATCAAAAACTCTTATCAGACTTGACCCCCACAGGTTGGAGTTCTCAAGTTTAGATCCTAATGAGTCCTGTGAACTTCTTTTAGAGAGTTAGTCTGTAGACAGTAAGCAAGCCCCCCACACACACCGTACTTTGATCTTGCTGAGGTATTTGATGCAATACCATATGGAAGTAGAGTAAACAAGTTGATAGAGCTTCATATTTCCCTGTATGTGGGTAGATGGATGGCCATTTGGTTTAGACACAGGACTCACAGTGTAAACTTTGGGGGTGCATTTTCTAAGAGCATGAAATTAACCAGTGGAATTTCACAGGAATCTATGACCTCTGCTGTTTGTCATTTACTTCTGTGATCTCCACTTATCAAATGAGGATCTTTGGTTAACAAAGTCTGACACTGATTGTAAGCTGGAAGTTGTCATGAAATCCCCCTCTGATAGATGGGAACTCCAACAGGAGCTTACACTTGTCAATAGCAGCTGCACTAAAATGAGCATAAGGACAACACTGACAAATGCAACATTGTAGCATTTATTAAACACCCACCCCAAGTACCAGCCTATAGCATAGACGACATACCACTTCAAAATGAAAAGGTTGTAAGAGATCTAGGAAACTGGGTGGACAACTTCCTTACATTTGGCCTTCATGGTGTAACAGTATTTAGGAAATACTTTTACCTAGCACAGCAAATAGCAAAAGGTATTTCTTCCAGATCAAAAGAAGTCCTCACCTCCTTGTACTCTGCACTGATTAGACCCATCACTGAGTTCAGTGCCACCTTTGGGATGTACCTTACCAAGCATATCAAGCAATTAGAAAGACTCCCTTTGTATCTAAAAAAAATAAGCTATCTGAACTACCATGAAAATGCAGGCTTTATCCCTATACCAAGTTTCAAATAGACTCCTTAGCGGTGATCTGTGCCTTGCTTGTAGGGCTATAAGGGATCTAGTAGTCCAAGAACTCTTATACCTCAATAAATTGGTCAAGCTAACACTAGCACCACAGATCTAAGTCTATTACAAGAAATAAATAAGACAAGGAGGAGGGATAGATTTGTCACACAGCTCCTCTGGAACAAACTCCCTGTCCAAGTTAAGCAGCATGACACACTTTATTCCTTTAAAAGAGAGCTGTTCAACTGGACGTACATTCATAAATGCACCCTGGTATGACTTGCCTGCCCCTCCTTCAAAAGACATGCAAGGCGCAAGGGTTTGTACTGATAAGGCAGAAATGGACTCATGGCTCATTTGCCTTATAACAGTTGTGATCCTATAGTCCCTTGATATCAGCTTTCATATCAGTGAAGTATACACAAAGAGAATGGGACCCAGAACAGAGAACCTTGTGGAACACCACTGATTCTGAATAGAAAAAGTACCCCAATCCAACTCATTAGCACCTACGTGGTGTGGAATGCCACACCTCTAGCAGCCTGCATGCATTCCAGAACAGTTTCTGAAAAATCAGCTTAAAAGCATAAGATAAACAAATGTAAGTACTTTTTAAACAATAAAAGCTATTAAAACAGTAGAAGTAGCAGTGTTATTAGTAAGAAGTATCCTTTACAGCAATAACAGCCAATGCATTCATAGTCTTTCCATAAATACTATATCAATATATACATATCCTATTATATTTTTTGCTAAATATTCATAAACAATTTATCATACCTTGTAAATTATTCAGCCTACACATATATTGTTAGAAAACATTTGTTAACCAGACATAAGCTTTGGCATGACAGCGAGAAATTCCATTCAGGATGTTTGTTTATTGGGATAATTACAGAACTTTGAAAACATATGCTTGATTGTATAATCAGCAATATAAATAACACAGAATATCTCTCACAATGTGAAACTCACAGCGCAAGTATCAGTGATAGCTTTCTTCAACAGCATCTAAAGTTTTAACTGTCATGCAGCAGTATATGTCACTTGCTTTTCTAAGCATTAAGTACATATGGAAATATTGTTTATTGTCATAATTGCTAATAAAAACTTACAGTATCTCCAGCAAATTGTGATATAAATGGACGTTGACAATGTATTTTCCTGTCTCCCACCATAGCATTTCATACCATATCCCTCAGTAGCTTGTAGGTCTCTCGGTTATGAAAATATGAACATAAATATGAAAATATGAATAATAAATGACAAAAGGTGATTAATTTATCTACTGAGGGACATCTTACATTAACAATATTAGTGCCATTTTGTTAATAATTCCTTGCCCTTTCTAATACTACCTATTATTAGCTAGTATGTTACTTAAAGAAGGCAGATCCCAAAAAGGTCTGGACGCCATAAGGAGCTATGGGTGTTAACTGGAAAAATACAAATGCGCTATAGGCTTGAATAAGCTAATAATAGTAAAAAATCCAGAAATTGCCAAAATACTCTCTGTTCAAACAGTCCAAGTAAATTCCAAAAAAGAAAGAGAGTATGCCACGGCTAAAGTGTTGTAAAAAACTTTATCTCACCATAAAACAATAAAAACAATAAAACATGGTAAGCGCTTTCACAGTCTATTATACTGGTCTGAAGAAGCAGTTGTATAATAGACTGTGAAAACACTTACTGTGTTTTATTGCTTTTATTGTTTTATGGTGAATTAAAGTTTATTTACAGCACTCCAGCCGTGGTATAATCTCTTTCGTTTTTGGAATTTATTTGAATAAGCTAAGGCTAAATATGTGGTAACAGCTTCTGTGAAACAAAAAGCAGTAAGCAAGTAATGAGTCAATTTGTTAGAAGTGTGTGTGTGTGTTGGGGGGTTAGAGTGCTAAGCTCTGAGCTTCTCACACTGATTGTGCAATAGACAGGAATAAAAAAAACAAACAAAAAAAAAACATGTTTTAGATGAAATAAGAGTATGATAAAACAATCGCTAGGATAACAGAGTCAGCTTTAGATCATTGTGGTACAACCAAGCTAGTAAACTGTGCTGAATTTTTAGAAAGAAGAGAGGTTCAAGATTTGGTAAATGCTGTGTTAATTTCCCTTGAGAAGTGCCTCCTAGGTATAACGTTAGGAACAACTTGAGAGTGGATGTAATATGCATAATAGTGAAAGAAACAGTATTACCTTACAAATATAGAAATTTTGATAGTTCTAGGAACACTGCTGAATCCTGTGGCTGTTGCCCTGATTTGACTCATTTTGTAAAATAAAGAAAATGTTTCCCCATTTTAAAGCAGTTTGGAAAATATGGGAAGGGGAGACTCCACAGAAGTTGTGCAGCAGGCTGATACATAAGGAGGTAGAATGGCAGCTTGATGTACATATTTAGTGCCAGATAGGGAGTGAGGTGAGCAAGGCAATGGTACACACATAGAAATTCAAAATTCAAGCCAGTAGAATGATTTTGACCAAAAACTACAAAAGGAGACAGAATTTGGTAGTGGTTGGACAATAAAAAGGATTATGTCTGCTCTCAGTAGTATGGTGCAGTGAAAGAACAACAGAACCATTAAATTGCAAAGAATATCTGTGTAAGAACTGAAGATGAACTGGCATTAAACTCTGAAGTAAAAATCTATGCAAAACAAAAACACGCACATAAACTTACAAGAAATATTAGCACTGGGACAAAGAGGTAAAGAAAGGAATTTGTTGAATAGACTCAGAACAAAGTGAGTAACAGAAAGTGAGATAATGTAGTTATATATGTATTTCTACTAGTGTAAAGCAGAAAGTCTAATTTAAGTTACACTGAGCAGCTGGAATCTATAAACTAAGAAAAAAGTAGAACCCTGCAGATAACCTTTGGTTGCTACTAAAGCCTCTACTCATTCACTGTGTCTACTCTCTCCTATCAACCCTCAAACTTACTTCAACCCATGCTTGGGGTAGATGGGGAGATGGAGGCATCCTGATTTAGTGTCATATTGCTGCCAAGGGACGTTTCTACTTATACACTAGCTTCCTTTTCCCCACATGCGCAACTGTTGGCAGGTAAGCAATCAGGATATTCTGGCATGTCATTCTGCCTTCATGGTGACTCAGCCAATGCCCACCACTCTGTCACACTAATGACATTGTACCCTCATTGTGTCTGTAGCTTCCACAAGGGATTTAACACGGAGATCATCTAGATTAGTCATGCATCCTGTTCCCTGCTAGCACCTCAGACACCCTAACTGCTAAATGAACCTGGCTGTCCTGGGCCATAGTCAGGGCTTTAGCACTCTGTGACACTGTGCTGACAAAAAGTAACACCGAGTTATTGGATATACAGATAAGCCACCCAAACTGTAAAAGGCAAATGTGGAAATATGATACTTTATGTAGGGCAAGACGAAATATAACAAACATTATAGAAGACAGTAGACAAGGTGCTCCATTACATTGTATCCCTATTTTCAGTTAAAGATGACGTCTAATGTAGAGTAAATAAAGAAAGGGAATAAACTGTGTATGTCGCTAGCTCCCAAACCTTATATACACTGGTAATGAGGCTAGCACATAATCACATGCTAGGAAGTCACCTATGGATAGGTAATACTAAGTCATGAGTAGTACCTAGATTTTACTGGCCAGATATAATGAATGCAGTAGAGACCCTCTGTGCTTCTCGTCTAGAATGCCAGAAAATGGACATAGTTGTCCTGTGTTCTCAGTGCCTATCATAGCTGTACCCTTTGAATGCATTGCTGTACATATTGTGGTGCCATTATTATAATGTAGCAATGGGCATTTGCATGTACTAGTCATAATGGACTATACTACCATATTTCCTGAAGTAGGTCCATTAATAGTGAACTGGCACTGATTTTCTCCCCATTGTATCCCTAAGGAGATACTTACTGGCCATAGCACTCTCCTTATGTCAAGGAAACTGACCACGTTTGTTAGCACGTTAGAGTGCGACAGCTAAAAATATCAGTCCACAGACTGATGGATTACTATAGAGGTTTAGTACAATACTAAAATACATGCTTTGGAAAGTTGTCAAGTAAGATGGTAAAATCTGGGACCAGCTTTTACCCTACTTACTGCCTCGAATTACATAGATGCTGCATGCTTCAACATTGTTTAACCCATTTGAGCTTTTGTACAGCAGTCATCTGAGAGGGCTGCTTGACATTGCCATGGAAACTTGGGAAGAGGAAGAATATCATTTGAAAGTGTGATAGAACACTGTGTTAGTCTGCAGGATATATTAAAGATGGTAATGTCCATAAGTAAAGGAGAATATGCAGAAAAATCATGAAATCAGCAATGAGTTTATAATAAGAATGCCCGACTTAGAGAATTTAAACAGGAAATCAGGAACTAGTGCTAATTCCCTCCACAGTAAACAGATTTGTGGTAAAATGACATGAGGCATTTGAGGTAATGGAATGAACAGTTAGCCAGGAAAGAGTATGATAGAGTAAATGAAACCATGGAAGTAAGAGAATTGCACAGACAACTTATAACTGAAGTTTGTACAAGTGAGATGAGGGTCTCCTTACCTGAAGTGCTGAGAGTGGCAGGAAGAGGGGGAGTTTTTATTAAGAAATAAAGGAATATTCTCAGAGATGTCTGGAGGAATGAAACTAATAGAACATAACATTATGACGACCTAAGACCTTACAGAGTATCAGAGTCACAGAAACAGTCGAAATTAAAAATTATTCAAAATAGGCTTGATAAGAGAGCCACAGCATGAGTGAAAGAGCCCAATAATGCTAGCACCCAAACCTGATGGAAGTATTAGATTTTGTAAGGATATAAAAACTAAATAACCTTTCCAAGTTTGATAGCGATCCCACTCATAGACTTGATGAGTTGGTGGAGCACTTAGAAAAGGGAAGATACTTGACAAAACTAAGCTTAAATTAATACTGACAGATATTCCCCCCCAAGTTAGGAAAAGAAAAGCTTTTGTAATATCTAATAGCTTATTTCTGTACACAGTGTTACATCTGGCCTACATAGAACCTCAACCATCATTCACAGGCTGAAGGATAAAATATTGAAGTTTATCTCATGATTTGCCGCTGGATACTGAGATGATGTGGTCATTCATTCATAGGACTGGAAATCTGACTTATTTAAAATGGAGTCTATCTTGGAATCCATATGACAGGCAGCCTAGAAAGTAGATGTTAAGAAAAGTCACATGGGTATGATGGAAGGCAAACATTTTGGGAACATTATAGGATGAGGGCTGGTAAGACCACAACTATAAATTATAGAAGCCATAAAAAGACACTGGCCTGTACCTCTACTAAAAGAGAGAGAGAGATATAAAATATTTTTCTTAGATTAGCTGGGTACTACAGAAAGTTGTTTTTAGTTTTGTCATTATTCCTTGTCCTTTGACAGATCTCACAAGATATGTCAGAAGTAGGTTTGCGGACAGTGCTATCCCAAGACAGTCAATGTGAGGCTCACCCTGTGTTCAATATCAGTAGAAGGCTGACCACTGTAGAATGGAAATTATTTTCTATTAGAAGGCAGTGCTTACCAATAATAAAGGACTTTTATGCCTTGTCATACAATTTGATAGGCAGGAGTTTCAATTTGGTAACAGATCATGTCCCCTTTCAATGATTAATTAGGCAAACTGATGACACTGTGAAGGTGTGCTGGTGTGCATTATTGCTCCACCCTTTTCAGTATACAGTAATCCACAGTCCCCAGCTTAGCCAGAAGAAATGCTAATGGGTTACCCAAGGTCTGCAGTCCATTGCTATGAGTCCAAAACTGGTTTTGTAATAAAGGGGGTAGCAGTAACATGTTGATTGGATAATGTTTAAGGACCCTTTGGTGCACTGTAGTATGGAGTGTGGAAATATTCTCACAGCTGTTAACTAGTTAACAAGGTTTTAATTAACAATTAAGGGTATGTATAAGAAGGCTGCTTAAAAACAGCAAACCATGAAGTTAGTTGCTTACCTTGAGAATCATTGAAGTGGAAGACCTTGAAAGTGTGACTCAGTGGGGCCATCCTATTAAGTGTACCTTGTATGGAAACACTTGCTTACAGAGCTAAAAACAGGGCCAGGAAGAGGCTTACATCCGTGGACTTTTACACGCGGGTTGTAAACTGGAGGAGTTGCGTGGCCTGTGAAAACAACCTAAGGTACTGTTTATTTTTGTTTGAGTTTATTTCAGACTCCAAAAACAAGTTGGCTATTACTTTGGTTTTCATTTTTACTGGAGAAATAAACCGCTTCTTTTATTTATGACTGACCTATAGCATCAGTGTTTCTCACACTGACTTCATTGGATTATTTTAACTACCTTTGTTTCTGCAGAATAGGGCATTTGGTGGTTTGTCTCATTTTAAATGAACAGAGTGACTCATGGATAGCTTTGTTGCCTAGTTCTGAATCGATTTTAATGTATTTTGTTATGGTGTTAGTATTTTTAAGTATTTTACTAGTTCAGTGAGGTTTATATCAGGGTTTGTTAATTTTATAGCTTAGTTATGCATTTTTAGTTAAATTAACATTTGGTTTATTTTGGAAGAAATTAATGCCATTTTTGATTGGATAATTGCAATCAGTGTATTTTAAGTTTCTTGTTTTGTTTTAGAAATAGAAATACCCCGTTGGTATGGTTTAGATTTAGGAGGACAGCCGCGGGAATTCATGAGGCTTGTACTAAAAAGCTCTGCTTCTACCATGTGGTATTTTGCGATTCAGAGATATGTTAGCCATGATGAGGAAAGACCTCATTATTGGCTGATTTGCATGTCTCTGAATAGCATGTTTTAGGTTTGTGTATGTATGCAATTACACTTAGTTTATGCATTTTTGGACTTCTACTTTATTATACATGCTTTCTATTAATGAGTAGTATAGATATGGTGGGTTTATGAGAATTTTAGAATATTTGATACACCAAGAGTGTGGATAAACAACACAAAATATCTACATGGTGTATCAGAAATGAATTTTTTATCATAGTAAAACACACACATATACACATGCATGCACACACAGACACACGAACGCACACACAGACATACACAGACACACACATACAGGCACACACACACACACACACACACACACACACACACACACACACACACACACACACATGCACACACATACAGGCACACACACACATGCACTCAAAGCTATAAATGCAAACACATTCATATATTTGTGTTTTTATGGTTGCCTTTTAAAACTTAGGTGACTGAATATTCCGTATTTACAATGAAAAGGAATAAGTTCTAGGGTTCATGAAGTAAAGATATAAAATGAAATGCTGTTGGAGCATGTTTGTAATCTGTACATGATGGTAGAATTATGTGCATCTATTTAAAGGCTTTACTTGTCATAAATTATTGGTCTAATGAAGTCACATCATCATATTACGTCATGTGGGATGTCACAGTGCCTGCTAGTATGACAGCTGATATGATGTAATGCACAGAATATTACAAAGTTCCCTTCTGTGGCTATCTGTTTGGTTTTGAGGCAGAAAGTAGTTTCATCTGTTATTTATGTACAGTAGCTTCTAGTAGGATCAGATGTCTAATACTGTATTTATTCGGAGCTAGCTACCATCAGGCAAGAAAAAGTAACATACTGCAAGCACTGCCTATAAACACCATGTATTTTATCATTGTATACACATTTCTTATCTAGATGGCTTTCATGCTGTACATTTTGATAATTATGTATATGCATTAATCATGTTTGTGCTAATCGATACTATCTTTTTCCCTTTGTACGTTAGTCTTTTGCTTGTGTTTATTTTGATCTCCTGATGTGAATGTTCAACTCATTCGTTGTACAGTATGACAGGATACTGCATTTCCTAAGTCATTTTGGAGCATTACTGACTGCGGTGGTGGTGCTGCAGTAGCATTGTCGCCTCACAGTAAGACGTTGTCCTGTTCGATTCTCAGCTAGAGCGTCTTCTGTGTGGAGACATACGTGAATGGGCGTACCTTCGTTGAAGGTTGTGCGTCAGGGCCAGCAACTCGGCATGTAAAAATCTACTGCCAATCATTAGTGGACCGGAGTTCCGCTGTGGCGACCCCTAACTGGGAAAAGCCGAAAGACACAACAACTGAGTTACTCATAGGTTCATAGGTAGGTTCATAGGTAGGTACTAGGCTATCGGCCCTAGGGCCCATACAAGCCTATCCAAAAAATGTACCCTGGCTTTTGCCACCCAAGAAAATTATTTTCCTGTGCCCATGTCGAGCAGAGCCACAGAAGTGATCCCCAGGGTGAATTTCCCATTTCCCATCCAATCATCAAGATTTTTCTTGAAGAGTGCTAATGAGGAGCTCTGTTTGACATAGATAGGTAGTCTGTTCCAGAGTATGGGAAGTCTCTGGCCCATACAAGCCTAGCCAAAAAATGTACCCTGGCTTTCGCCACCCAAGAAAATTATTTTCCTGTGCCCCTGTCGAGCAGAGCCACAGAAGTGATCCCCGGGGTGAATTTCCCATTTCCCATCCAATCATCAAGATTTTTCTTGAAGAGTGCTAATGAGGAACTCTGTTTGACATAGATAGGTAGTCTGTTCCAGAGTATGGGAAGTCTCTGGGACAGGAATCTATCCCTCCAGCATGTTCTGTTTATTATGGTGACAAGGTTTAGGTACCTAGAGCATGTAGCTTGGAGGGATTGGGATTTCTTTAAGTGGAGCATGTCCAACAGCTCTGGGTTTGACATAGCTTTGTATGTTAGGCAGAGATCGCCCCTGAGTAGGCGATATGCGATGGAGTAAAGCTGTAGTTTTTTGAGACGGTCTGCAAAAGGCATCTATTTGAGGCCAGTAATCCTCTTTGTGAGGTATTTCTGTGGTCTTTCCAGTTGTTGTAGATGTCTTGTGAGGTACATACCAAAAGGGGCGTTGTACTCTTCTAATGAGTGATGACTAGAGGGGAACAATGACCTCTTTTTTTCTGGATGAGAATCCTTTTGTGATGAGATGAGCCACGTAGAAGGATTTCCTGACCACTGTGGCGATGTGATTATCAAAGGAGAGACTACTGTCCACCTGTGTCCCAAGGTCTCATCACATTTTTGGCATTAAGTAGACTACCAGCTATGTGGTAGTTCATGGGTACAGAGTTTTTACCAAAGGGGATGACAATACACTTTTTGGCATTGAGCTTCAGGCCATGGCTTTGACATCAGGTATCTGTCTCAGTGAGGCCCTTTTGTAGTTTGTCCACATCATTAGGAGTTTCAATTATGGCTCCTAGTTTGCAGTCATCTGCAAACTTTGTTAGCCAAAGACCTTCCATGTTGGCCTGCACTTCAGAGAAGTAGATACCAAACAGGAGAGGACCCAGGACTGAACCCTGTGGTACTCCACTTGTCACTGGTCTTTCACAGTGTGGGTTCCGTCCGTGAGCCAATTGGCAACCCATCTTGTGACATGTGTCCCTTCATCCAGAATAAACACAGTTTTACAGAGCAGATTATGAGTAACCTGCAGAGTTAATGAGCTCTTCCATCTGTGAGAATCGTAACTGTGAGATGGCAAACATCAGTGTGGTGTCTTCCACACTATTTGCTGTACAATATGACTTTTTTGTAAAGATCTTAGCAAAGAAAAACAGTACTGTATCTGTGATGTATTGTGGATGCCTTGGGATCAGTAGTTTTGACTGCATGATAGATGCATATATAGCAGTTTTGAGGGTTGTAAATTAATATCATAAATGTTTTAAAAAATGTAGTTGACCATGCAATATGTGTTTATCTTGGGTACTATATTATGGGAGAATCCTTATCTACTGCAGTGTAACAGAATGGTATTACAGAAACTTCTCATTCAAAAAACAATGCTAATGAGAATGGCTGTGATCCATACCACTGGCTAATAGCTTTGCTGAATGCATTGCAGCATTTCATTATTGCTTGAGCTTTGATGGGTCCACACCTACCTCGTCCTAGTGAGAATGTAAATACATATGGTGATTGTGGATTTTGAGTTTGGAACAACCTTGAAAATGTTTTTTGAATGCTGTACAGACTCCATCTGCTCTGAAAAATGACATTGCTACTAAATTCATTTGTAGAACAGAATAAGAATTTCAAACCCCTGGATGTTATGTGGTCCTATCTCTCCTACATTCCTTACTCATGGGTTCGGAGTCAAGAATTGGCTCAGACTCGGCCATACTTCTTTAGCACGAAGTCTCTAATTGGTTGGGCTAACCTAGTATCCCAGGATGCACCTCGCCCTAGCCCCAGATCTCGTTTGCCGCTCGTAGCGTTAGGACGTGGTCTCACTTGGCTGTGGCTAAGTACCCTTTTAAAATACTTTAGTATTTTAGCAGTCTTCCTTTTGACAAAAGCTATTTTGATAGCTATCTTTGTACCTGAATAGTTGTTGCGTGAGGTTTTGAGAGTTTAGTGTTTTGTGGTATCCCTACTGTTTTCGTGGGCTAGGCCCGTTTAAGTTAGAGGACCTAGTCCTCTCCAGTGTGTTCCCTTGTTGTGTGTTAGTGGTTACCTCCCTTTTAGGAAGTGTTTAAGTTAGAGTTTCCTTGTCCATTTAAGTGCTTGTTGGTCTTCCCGCCCTCCTTTTGTGTTTGACTCTGTCGGTTGTGTGTGGCGCGGTTGCTTGCCCTGTCGAAAGAACTAAAGGAACATAAACCTTCTGGGTTTAAGAAGTGTACAAAATGTGGCTATAAAATGTCCATTACAGATGGGCACTCTATCTGTGTTTATTGTCTTGGTGCTATTCACTTGCAAGAGTCCTGCAGTTTCTGTAGCCCTAGGGTACTGCAGGAACGTAAAAATAAACTGATTTTGAAGGGTCTGATCAAGCCCTCCTTTGAGGAGGCCTTGGAGTCGTCTTTGCCTTGTAGTACCAAGTCTAAGCCTCCTAAGGCCAAGAAAGGATCTCCGGCTCCGTCTGCTTCTTTGGAGCCATCAGAGAAGGTTTGTAAATTGGATACTTCCTCCTCGGCTCCACTGTCCTCGGGGCCGAAGGAGAAGGTATCGGAAATGGATACTACATTCTCGGCTCCACTGTCCTCGGGGCCAAAGGAGTTGGACTCGGAAATGGATACTACCTCCTCGGCTCCATCGTCCTCGGGGCCGCAGGAGGTATCTGTTGTACTGGAGTCGACCTCGGCTCCGATACCTTTGGAACCTCTTCGGAGCAGGTCACCCAGTGTCAGGCATGAGTCTCCAGTCGGGAGATTTAGATCTCCTTCTATTTCTTCCAAATCCTTTAGGCTGTCTGATTTGGATGTGGATAGGGTGGTCCAGAGGCTCCTACAGTTGCCGGTGTTAGCAAAACTGTTTTTGGCTCCGACCCAGTCAGCTCCGGAGCCGGTTCCCATTCTTGTACCGATGATTCTTCCTCCGAACACCCATTTGTTGTCAGAGCCGGAGTGCACCGCTCCGAGTGATGTTCTGGTGTCGGCTCCGATACCCCAGGTGAGTCTATCGGAGCCGGCTTCGGCTCCAACCAGGTCGGCTCCGTCCTCTGGTTTCGGCACTCGGGTTTCCTCAGTCGGAACCGAGGGGGATACCTCGGGACTCCTATCGGTTCCGAGCCTCCCTCTCGGTGCTTCAGCTCGGGGAATCTCGACTCCGGTCGTGGTCTCGGAGACTGGTTGGTCCTCGAACTCGGGGCGAACGGCCTTCGAGGCCATGAGGAGCACCCTGGCCAGGTCATCAGGTACATCACCTGGATTAGTCATTCTGTCCCCTTACACTCCGGCTAGAGCCTCTGACGCCCCCCTCTGCATGGACGGCGGAGCCTGAAGGTCTGGGGATACCCCCTTGAGCGGTCCCCTACTTTCTGAGGGCCCCTCAGAGTCAGTGCCTGAGGAGCCTCCCAGTAAGAAGTTGTGCAAGAGGAAGCACATCAACTCCCAGGACGAGTCACTCACTTCCGATACCGACCTCAAGGAATCAGAGGGGTCCCCCAAGTCGTCTTCCGATGATGTCTCTTTCTCTGACATCCTGGAGCTTTTGAGATAGAGAGGCGACTGGCCCTCCAAGACCCCCTCTGAGGAGGAGTCGGTATTCCTCAAGGCCTTCGGAGCTCAACCCTCTGCCTCCTGGGTGTCTACACCCTTCGACGAACTCCTGGACTTGATTTGTCGAAGGGTGTGGGAGAACCCTGATTCCGTGGAACTGGTGCCCAGACGTCCAAACAAGTTCCTGTCTGCTCCCCCGGGCAAAGAGTTCCTTACCAAAGGGGTTTCGGTAGATGCCTTGGTGGTGGCGGCAGCCACTCAGCAGGAAGTTGCATAGGCTTCTTCTTCAGTCCACCCTCCTAACAAGGAGTCCAGGAGTATGGACTGGTATGGGACGCGTACCCTGTCTTCGGCGACCTTTACCTTACGGTCGTTGAATTATCTCTGTCATTTCACTCAGCTCCAAAGAGATCTCCTGAAGGAGCTAGGAGATACTCTACTGGGTAACATGCCTGAGGCGGTAGCGCAGACTGTTAACACCCAGTTGTCTACCCTAGGGTCCATTGTCAACTCGTCTATGAGGTTCATATCTTATGCAGCTGAAGGGGCGAGTAGGACAGCTAGCTCAGGCGTAGCTCTCAGAAGGCAAGCCTGGATGCGCCTGTGTCATTTCATGGAGGCCTTTAAGTCTTCCTTCACTGATGCCCCCTTTAATGGGTCCTCTTTCTTCGGACCCAAAGTGAAAGACACCCTCACCAGATGCGAACAGGAGGGAAAGACCCTATCTGTCATAGGGGCCCGTTTTTCTCTCCCCTCTAGGCCTTATCCCAAGGCTCAGAGAGGAGGGAAGATGTGGTTCAAAAAGTCTCAGAGGTCCTTTCCCGCAGCTCAAGGTGAGTCCCCCTCCAGAGGCAGAGGGCGGGGGAATTATTCCGGAAGACGCCGTCCTAGAGGCAGAGGAGGCCCCCGCAACTCGGGAGACCACGATTCCTTTCACGGTTCTTCCTTCCAGCGTTCCTGAGGTGTTGCCTGACTGTGCTATTCTGGAGCCAGTCGGGGGCCGAATTTTGTTGCATCCGGAAGCCTGGGAAAGCATCACCCAGGATCGCTGGGTGCTCCGAATAGTTACCGGAGGTTACACTATTCCCTTTGCCTCGACACCCCCTCCAGTCAGAAGGATCCCGGACATCCCACCCAGTCAACGGGATCAAGCAGCACTAGAAGTTTCAAAGCTGCTAGAAAAAGGAGTCATCCAGCCAGTCCCCTCAGACCATAATGGATCTGGAACTTACTCACGACTCTTTTTGGTGCCGAAATGGACAGGGGACCTGAGACCCATTCTGGATCTCAGTCAATTGAATCGCTACGTTCTGAAGTCCAAGTTCCGAATGGTCACACTTCAGTCCATTTTTCCACTACTGGAGAAAGGAGTATGGATGTGCTCCATTGATCTCAAGGATGCCTACTCTCACATCAAAATGGAGAAGGCATCCAGGAGTCATTTATGCTTCCGGCTGGGAGCCAGCCACTTCCAGTTTCGTGCCCTGCCCTTTGGTCTCACCACAGCCCCCAGGGTGTTTACCAAGTGTTTGGCAGTGGTGACAGCTCATCTGAGACGTCTAGGATTCCAGGTGTTTCCGTATCTGGACGACTGGCTTATCGCCACCCCCACCAGGCATCTGCTCGTTCAAGCCAGGGAGACGACCATCTCACTTTGCCAATGTCTAGGAATTACTGTGAACTGGGAAAAGTCTGCCTTGCAGCCCTCACAGCATGTTGTTCTTATAGGCGCAGAGCTAGACTCTATTCAAATGCACGCCTTTCTGCCACAGGACAGGATAAGAGTGTTGCAGTCTCAGATCCACGCACTGTTGCTCCTCAGAAAAGTTCAGGCCAGGTTAGTTCTTCAGCTCTTGGGATCCATGGCCTCCACCATCATGCTGGTACCTCTGTCCAGGTTACACATGCGGATCCTACAGTGGCTCCTGTCGGTTCAGTGGTCCTTTCAAAAGCTTCCTCTTTCCCACTTGATACTTTTCACGGAGCGATGCAAACAGGACCTCCTCTGGTGGCTATGCTCCTCCAATCTGGACAGAGGAAGGAGCTTGGTTCCTATGCCTCCAGTGGCCACGGTGACCACGGACGCCTCCCAGATGGGGTGGGGAGGGCATTATCTAGGCAGGACGGTCCATGGCACCTGGCAAGATCATGAGGTACACTTGCACATCAGTGTTCTGGAGATGAGAGCGGTGTTTCTGGCATTGCGAGCACTCCAGGACTCTCTACCTCTGGGAACGATTGCAATTTACTTGGACAACATGTCCGTAGTGTGGTACCTGAACAAGCAGAGGGGAACCGAATTTTATCCCCTCTGCAGAGAGGCCATGCGAGTGTGGCAGTAGGCAGTGTCTTCCCAACGGTTTCTAGTGGCAACGCACATTCCGGGGAAGTCCATCGTGATAGCGGACAGGCTAAGCAGAGCTATTCTGATGCCTCACGAGTGGTCCCTGAACAACCTAGTGGCGGTTCAGATCTTCAAAAGATGGGGTCAGCCTTGTCTTCGCCAGCCCCCTCAATGCCAAATGCAGCAAGTACTTCACTCTGATCCCCCCAGAGGGGGAATCACCCAGGGATGCTCTAGCTCACAATTGGCCCCCGGTCTGGTCTACGCTTTCCCTCTGTTTCCTCTGTTACCAAGAGTGATACAGAAAGCCATATCCTTGGGAAGCAGGATGATCCTTGTTGCTCCACACTGGCCTCGACAAGTATGGTTTCCCTTTCTTCAACGGTATGCACTGGACGGTCCGTGGACTCTGGACCCAGTGCCGGACCTCCTGATTCACATGTCAGGACAACTTCATCCATCCCTGCGAACTCTCAGGTTGACAGCCTGGCTGCTCCACTTCCGTCGCTAGTCAGGCGACATTCCTTTTCACCTGAAGTGGTGCACATCTTGTCTTCTTCTCATAAGTCTTCCACCAGGAAGATTTATTCCAGCAAATGGAGGAGATTCTCCATTTGGGCTCAGGCCCAATGTTTGGACCCCTTCACAGCCCCTATTCCATCGGTCTTAGATTTTTTAGCCATGTTGTTCCGTCAGGGCTCCGCGCCCACTATCATTAAAGTACAGTTGGCTGCAATTTCCAGTTTTCACACATCTTATAAGCCCTCTCTTATGGGCCACAAACTCTGTAAAGCCTTTCTAAAAGGTGCTTGGTTACTTCGTCCCCCAGTTTCTGAACCTGTACTGCCATGGGACTTGAACCTTGTGCTACAAGCTATTACGTCACCACCCTTTGAACCGGCTGCCACTTGCGACTTAAAATTCTTATCTTGGAAGACGGCCTTTCTGATAGCCATTACATTGGCCAGGAGGGAATCAGAACTACAAGCCTTGTCCATTAAACCCCAGTATTTGATCTTTCATAAGGGCAGAGTTTCCCTGTGGCTTAACCCGTCCTTCCTTCCGAAGGTGTCATCCACTGTCAATCTCCACCAATCTATTGAGCTACCAGTGTTTTTTCCGAACTTTTCCAACAAAGCAGAGTTCAGGTTTCATCAGTTGGATGTGCACAGACAACTGAGATTTTATTTATGTAGGACTAAGCATGTTAGGAAATCTGATCAACTGTTTGTATCCTTTTCGGAGAACAGAGCAGGTTGTCCTATTTCCAAGTGCACAATTTCTAAATGGATTAAAGATTGTATTTCATTCATCTACTCATCAGCAAACAGAACTTTACCCTTCCCCGTCAAGGCTCATTCTACCAGGGCTATGTCTACATCAGTAGCTTTCCATGCTAGGCTTTCCTTGGATGATATTTGTGCTGCGGCCACTTGGGCTTCTCCCAACACCTTTATTACTCATTACAAGCTGGACGTGGCTTCTAGGGGCCGGGCTTCCTTTGGTTCCACGGTTCTCAGGAGTATTTTCTTATGAGCCTCCCAGGATAGAGGCACTGGGGACGCTGTCCCATGAGTAAGGAATGTAGGAGAGATAGGACCACATAACATCAGTTAGTTATGTACTCATCATAACGATCGATGTATGTGGTCCATCTCACCTACATTAATATGTACCCTCCCACCTGCCCCCTTTCTAGAGGATTTGGAAGAATATTGGCTCTGTAGACCCTTCAAGGTCAGTGATTTGGTTCCCTTATCTGGCTGGAATTTCTTCCGGTGTTTATTGAGTATGGGTTATGAATGTTATGATTGCAAACAAGATCTGGGGCTAGGGCGAGGTGCATCCTGGGATACCGGGTTAGCCCAGCCAATTAGAGACTTTGTGCTAGAGAAGTTTGGCCGAGTCAGAGCCGATTCTCATCTCCGAACCCGTGAGTAAGGAATGTAGGCGAGATGGACCACATACATCGATCGTTATGGTGAGTACATAACTAACTGTTTTGTTCTATTCTGTAAGAAAAAGGTCACATTTAACATGCACATTTCCCTTCCCTGTAATTTTTCTTATCTATGATAGAAGAATACAAAACAGCTGTTTCTTATTATGCCTTTGCCAGTACACAGGTGACAAATATTTTTGGCAGAGATGATCAGATGTCAATGTTCATATATCACTTTTTGACCCTGTGGTTTTCTGTTACAGTTAAACCATACCATCTTTACTGTTCACCCTGCATCTCCTTCACTGTATTCTTTTCAGATGAATTACAATATTGTTAGTCATGAAAGCATTGAACAGCCTCTGTGGCTACTTAACTGCTGTAACAAAGTATTAAAGCACAGATGGAAGTTGCTTTTAAACTTCAACAACTACAGTTTATAAGGCTGACACTGTGACTAGGTTAGTAAATCAGTGTGTGTTTCCATGTAACCTTGATTACTTCAGTCTGTATGGATGGTTGCTTGAACAGTGTAGCTGGCTGAAGCCACAACTGCAACCTCCTAGGCATAGTAAGATTACAATTTCCTGTAATATTTCTGCTTTGTAGCAGTGCAGTGACCTCAGTCTTTCCTCTGATCTTGGCTGCTGCCACACTATACACTACTCTACTGTTCTGTGATAAAACCTCGACTTTCACTTTCCCCCAGCAGGCTTGTCAGTTGTAAATGGTTGCCTTTACATACTGTGTCACTTCTATCTATAACTCAGGCTGAGAAGTATCTGCAATAAATTTGAATGACTACTTGCTCTGTCAGTGGCAAAACATGTGTGCGAAATTGCTTAAGTTTGACATACTTTTCCCTTTTCATCTGTTTTTCTTTTTTTACCAGGTGCTTCCCTCCACTGCCTACCTGCTGCTAAGCCTCTTCCCATCAGAATTCAGGCCATTCATTCTGTAGCAGTGGGGCAACTTTCCCTCAGATTCTCTATGGCTGGAGTTGTCCAGCTGGACTTTCATCCAGGCAGCATTTGGGGGGTCTGTGCTGTTGCCAGCACCTTGACCATGAAAGTGTTTTTTGCATTAATGGCCATAGTCAGTCCTCTTGGCTGGTGACATTAACAGTTGAATCACTGTAGGTACCACCAATATCCCTCTAACAGCATACAATGTGCTCCACCTAGCACCATCTTCTAGGACTACCATCACCAGCTTAAGTGGCCGTGTCCACCCCAGCCCTTGCACCAGTCCCCAGCTATTGACTCAACCCAAGACCTCCAACAGGGATCTCATCAGGGAGTGGTGATATAAGATCAGCCTGGACTCCACCTCCTATCCCCAAAGATGGGCATTTCCATCTGTTCTCTGCAACACCATTAAGTACCAGAGCCACTAGCTGAACTCATGTGATCTGGGTCACACTCATGACTTTATCCCTCAATGCCACATTATGGTTATTTCACCTCCCATCTATTCATTTCTGCTGCAATTTTAGATTTGACAGACTTGGTGACACAGTGAGAAAAGGTGTACTACTGTTATATAAGTAGTACTGACTTCAAATCCCTGGCTGTTCCTCCCTGTCAGAAAAGTAAGGTTGTAACTGGTTGCTTACCAAATGCAAACTTGGCATCATCAGTCTCATATATTAACTATAGCCATGGCCTGCCTCCATCCTTCAGCTGTCTTATTTCTGTAAACTGATGAACTACCTCTTTTTTCCTCATATAAACATAGAACTGCAGGATTACTAGGAGAGATTTCAACTGCAGCATGCTAGCGAGACCATCAAAAGGCCCATATAGAAGCTTCAGTAAATGATTTAAATGGTACAGGACAACAAGTGATGCCTTATGCTACAGCAGGCTATTCCTTTGATAAATTTAGTCTTTACAATAAACCTAAAAAGTCAGACCATCAACAGGTTCTGACTATTCTTCATCTGGTCCATTAGATATCCTAAGACCCCACCAGTTACCCTTACATAACAAGGACATGGTAAGCAAATAAGTTCTTCTGTATGAGTTATAGCACCATAAATGGACACTACCCTCTTTATGCAAAGTCTAGTCTGGCCATTGTCTTATTTTTTGGATTGATAAAGGACTGGATTATGAAAATATAGGGATGCTGTAATCGTGGGCATCTGCCATCTAACATCATTAACCTGATATTAAATTCCAGTTCTGTCCCCAACTATGAAATCATACAAGGGAGCACAGAGTACTCTCTTCATCAAAAATGCCATTCTAATGCCTCAGGTGTTAGAGATACTTAGAACAGCTAATGAGATTCACAGAAATTTTATGTAAATGGCAGATGTCCCCACAGTGCCATCTGCATGTCAGCTAGGATACTGCATATACATAAAAAAACCCTTGTCATACATGCTATTTAAGGCATAATACTGCAAAGGTGGCATGCTGTAGGGCTATGCTACATGAATAGACTTAAGATTAAAAAACAAAACAAAACAAAAACAGCATGTTTTGAGTTTTTGTATAAAGAGGACAGCTAACAAAAGTACCCTACAGCCATCCATGTGGCCCTTCTCAGGCTTCACATTAGTTTAGTACAGTGCTATTTTCTTGATGGAAGTGGTATTGCAAGCAAGCATTTTCTCTTTTTTCTACTATGTAATGCATACAGTACCATTGCTGGCTTACAAGATGAGTTACACCTACCCAAAAACATCCCATTCATCTTAGTGGGCCACAACATTTCTTAAAAGCTCCACATTGGTGTTCAGTGCCAATGCTCTATGTAAAATGTTTTGGTGTTCTCTGTACAGAACAGCTTCTCTGTACAGAACAGCTTCTGAAATCACACAAAGGGCTCCGTTATTCCCCATCAGCCTATACAGCTTGAGGAACCTTGGAGTCCTTTATTGACTCATACATTCCACAAAAAGAATGACAGGCAAGTCTGGCTGACATCATAGCTGAGTCTTCTTTACAAGCGAATGATGCTTAGATTAGCTGGAAAAGTTAGAGCAGATATTACTTTAAGAAAACATGTATAATTATCAAAGAACAAGCCATAAGCATACTCATGTCTCAGTTTCTAAGATAAAGGCAAAGTCATTTCCTAGGTAGCCTTAGAATGTTTTGCTGAGAATACAACTAGGATGGGAAAGAATTCCTGTCTTTTCTTTCACTAAAGACTTGGGAAACAGTTTGCCATTGTAGCCACTCGTAAGATATACATGC
>NC_056727.1:589121866-589149366 GCF_019279795.1 Protopterus annectens | reverse complement strand
ATGTCCTACACAGACAGACTCAAAAACTCCCACAAGAGGGAAAGCTATTCTCATCTCATATCACCTACTTAGAGGTCTGCAGGCTGCTTGACTTACAAAGCCATATCTGATCACATGCTCCAGAGACCTCAACCTCATTACCACAATCAACAGAACATGCTGGAGGGACAGGTTCATACTCCAGAGGCTACCCATGCTCTAGAATAGACTTCCCATACATGTCAAGCAGAGCACCTCACTAGCCCTCTTCAAGCAAAATCTTGATGAGTGGATGGGAAATAGAAAGTTCACCCCGGCGATCACTCCAGTGGCTCTACATGATAAAGGCACTGGGAACTAACGACAGGTGGCACAATGCCAGGGAACTTCAATGGGCTAGGCTTGTAAAGGCCCCAGGGCCATTAGCCTAGTACACACCTATGAACCTATGAACCTGTGATGCCACACCTTGCCTGAACTTGTGGTCCAATACAAGCATGCACAGCAAACTTTGCAATTTGTCAGACAGATAAGGTCCCAGCTGTGACACTGCTGACTGCAACTAGATGGGACTCAAGCGCATGCATTACAACATATGGCCATTTTCAAACCTGGTTTCCTAGTAAATCCTTTGTTTGGTCCAGCTCAAAAAATTAGTTTAATCTAGACTGTTCCTACCAGTGAGTGCAAATCCAAGGCTTTTTATGTACAGCAGCTTCATTCTGATTAAACATATGCCAAAGCAGATTAAAATATGTAAAGCCTTCAATGTTTTTAGTAACACATATTTCTGTGTTTAATACGGTTGTTAGATGAATTGTGAATAGTTGTGCATGAACAAGAGCACTACCTTAGTGATCTACCTGATGAATGAAAGTGGTTTAATTATGTGACATATTCAGGTGGAGCAATGCTTTCTCACAGTTCATTAAATTAATTAACTCACTCATCACAGTTTATATTTTTTACTAAATGAAAAAATACACTGAACCCACAGACATTGCCAACATCCTAGCTGACAGGTTCAGCGCAAACTTCTCCCCTCCCCACCAAAAGGGCAAATATCTATCCCTGCAGAGTGCTGCCCCTGACATCTCAGATGCTCAGGTAAGAGCCGCCTCCAAAGCAAAACACAGCATCAATGAGACCAGACGGTGTCCCCGGCTGCGTCCTACATGAACTCCAAGAAGAGCCATATCCAAACATAAAACTACTGTTCAATCTCAGCCTTACTACAGGATATGTGCCCAAAGAGTGGCGACAGCAACAGTGGTCCCTCTCCATAAAGGTGGTGCCTCAACAGATCCTGGAAACTATCGCCCCATAAGCTTGACTAGCTTGGTCTGCAAAGCTATGGAAAGGATCATCATGGACCTCATAAATAAAGATATTGGGGAACTACAGACACTGGATCCTACCCAGTTCGGCTTTGTTAAGGGCAGATCCTGCCTCTTAAACCTGGTTGATTTCTTTGAAACAGTCACCAAGGCCATTGACGATGGGAAGGTGGTCCACACAGCCTACCTGGACTTCGCAAAAGCCTTCGATACAATACCCCACTCGGGCATTATAGATAAGCTCACCAGCTTAAATATAAATCCCTATGTCACTAGATGGATTGCAAACTGGCTCAAGGACAGAACCCACATGGTTAGAATTGCTGGAGCCATGTCAGACTCCAAACCAGTTACAAGTGGTGTCCCACAAGGCTCAGTCCTGGGACCTCTCTTGTTCAGTATATATTTCTCGGAGGTACAGGCCAACACGGAAGGACTGTGGCTGACCAAGTTTGCAGATGACTGCAAACTGGGTGCCATAATCGACTCTCCAGCCAACACAAGCATCCTCCAAAAGGGCCTCATAGAAACAGACAACTGGTGCCAGAGCCATGGCCTCAAGCTAAATGCCAAAAGTGTATAGTCATCCCCTTTGGCAAAAACAAAGTGCCCACAAATTACCACATAGGTGGTAATCTATTAAGTACAGGAGAAGTAATTAGGGACCTGGGGACCCAAGTTGATATCAATCTCTCATTTGACAACCACGTGGCCAAAGTGGTTAGAAAAACATTTTATATAGCCCACCTAATCATGAAGGGATTCACATCTAGATCAGGGGAGGTCATCGTGCCTCTTTACTCATCCCTCATCAGGCCCATAATTGAATACAATGCCCCTTTTGGGATGTACCTTACCAGACACCTGCAGCAACTGGAAAGACCCCAAAAGTACCTCACTGAGAGGATCAAAGGGCTCAAACAGATGCCATATGCTGCCCGGTTAAAGAAACTCCAGCTCTACTCAGTGGTATACCACCTGTTCAGAGGCGATCTGTGCCTGACGTATAAAGCCATGTCCAACCCGGAATTAATGGACATGCTGCACCTCAGAAAATCCAAATCCCATCGAGCTACGTGCTCGAGAGACTTGAACCTCAGCACTGAAATAAATAGGACATGCTGGAGGGACAGATTCATAACCCAGAGGCTCCCTTCACTCTGGAATAAAATCCCAGTCCAGGTTAGGCAGAGTCCCTCATTGACTCTCTTCAAGAGGAATCTTGATGAGTGGATGGGAGATCATAGGTTTACCCCGCGTATCACTTCTATGTCACTGTTAGATAGAGGCACAGTATACTAACCTCGAAAAAGGGCATAGCAAAATAAATTTAAAATGGGTGGCGAAAGCTAAACACATTCTGGCTAGGCTTATAAATGCCCTAGGGCAGATAGCCTAGTATGAACCTATGAACCTATGAACCTGTCTTGAGAATACAGGTCTTAATTGTGTCTATTAGACATATGAATCTTAGGTAAACAAGAGATATGTATGAATATTTTATGGTTTACCTGAAGAAAACAAATACAGTGTCAACATACTCTCCCCTTTCCATCCATAATAATATAGCATACCATCTTCTTGTTGTTTAAGCTCATATGTTTCTGCAAACTAAACCTTCCTGTAAATGTTTATGTCTAATATTATTACGTTCATTTACTAATGTACCATTCTGTATTGAATATAACAGTCTAAACACTATCGTCAGGCTTTAGTATATATGTTTTTTTAACAAATATTTCTCTAATACTTCCACAGCTATCTGTAAATACTGTGAATAGTACTGGGACCTACAGTTTATTAAAATGATTTATTCCTTAGAGCATGATTAATGTATGTCTCAGAAGAGGTCCCAGACAGGTCAACTACAAGTGCTTGTGTGCTTGGAGGTTACTGCTTACTTGATCTTTGCCACTTGCATGAAATAGCAATGCCCTATATCTCACTAGTTCAGTCTCTGTAAACTATTCAATCTCCCACAGCCCTATGTTAGTAAACTACAAAACCCTCCCAGAACCCTGACTCTAAACATAAAACCTTCACCTAGTCCTTAACCCTAACCAGAAATATTGGTTCTTAACCCTAAACTCCCTAAACCTAAATTCCCCAGTCACTCCCTCACCCTAAAACTTCCTTCCTTCTCCCTGTACCTAAATTCCACAGTCCCTCGCTAACCCCAAAACTTCCCTGCTGTTCTCTAAATTTCCTGATTATTTTTAATCCTAAAACTCCCTTCCTGCTCCTTAAACCTAAATTCCCCAGTCACTTATGAAACCTAAAACTCCTGTCCCATTCCCTAAAGCTAAATTCTTTCATTGTTTCCTAAACCTAAAACTCCCCTGCCACCCTCATCAAAAATCCCAGGTTGTACCATAAACCCAGAAGCTCCCATTGTATCCCCACTACTTCTGAACTTAACTTCCTCAAACTTGGCTGCATGTTCAAGTGATAGCCAGCAGCTCCACTTCCTCCCCATGATCCACAGGTTGAAGCAACCTCTCCTTCAACCACTGCATTGCCACTGTGGTCAGAAAGTCCTTCTATGTGGCACATCCCATTACCAAGGGTTTTGCATCCAGGAAGAAAGAGGTCATCTTCTCTCTCTACTCTTCCCTCATTAGACAAATCATAGAGTATAATGCCCCATTTGGCATGTACCTCACTAGACACCTGAAACAGCTGGAGAGGTCACAAAAGTACCTCACGAAGAGGATCCTAGGCCTTAAACACATGTCCTACACAGACAGACTCAAAAAACTCCAGCTATTCTCTGTCTCATATCGTCTACTAAGAGGCGATCTCTGCTTGACTTACAAAGCCATGTTTGACCCAGCTCTGTTAGAAATGCTACATCTAAAAAAAATCCCATTCCCTGTGCACCACATGCTCCAGAGACCTCAACCTCATTACCACAATCAACAGAACATGCTGGAGGGATAGGTTCATAATCCAGAGGCTACCCATGCTCTGGAATAGACTTCCCATACGTGTCAAGCAGAGCACCTCACTAGCCCTCTTCAAGCAAAATCTTGATGAGTGGATGGGAAATAGAAAGTTCACCCCATGGATCACTCAAGTGGCTCTACATGATAAAGGCACTGGGAACTATCGACAGGCGGCACAATGCCAGGGCACTTCTATGGGCTAGGCTTGTAAAGGCCCCAGGGCCATTAGCCTAGTACACACCTATGAACCTATGATGCCACACCTTGCCTGAACTTGTGGTCCAATACAAGCATGTACAGCAAATTTTGCAATCTGTCAGACAGATAAGGTCCCAGCTGTGACACTGCTGACTGCAACTAGATGGGACTCAAGCGCATGCATTGTATGTGGCCCATTTTCAAACCTGTTTTCCTAGTAAATCTGTCCAGCTCAAAATTAGTTTAATCTAGACTGTTCCTACCAGTGAGTGCAAATCCAAGGCTTTTTATGTACAGCAGCTTCATTCTGATTAAACATATGCCAAAGCAGATTAAAATATGTAAAGCTTTCAAGGTTTTGTCTGTCATTAGTAACACATATTTCTGTTTTTAATACTGGATTTGTTAGATCTATCTGTTGTTTATTATCTATTCCTAGTGAATCTCAGCTATCTTCATGTGTAAAACTTTCAGATGAATTGTGAATAGTTGTGCATGAACAAGAGCACTACCCTTAGTGATCTACCTGATGAATTTTTCTAGAAAGTGGTTTAATTATGTGACATATTCAGGTGTAGCAGCAATGCTTTTCTCACAGTTCATTAAATTAATTAACTCACTCATCACAGTTTATATTTTTTACTAAATATGACAGTTTGGATTCACTTCATAACACTGAAAGCTCAAAACACTGAAAATGAGAAAACTTCATGATATAGAAGACCAAAACACTGAAAACTTAAAACACTGAAACTCAAAACACTGAAAACACATATCATACATATACTGAGTTTAAACAACATAAATCCATAGTACTTTCCACCAAGTATAAGCAGGGGGGCAAGCCCCCCTGCCCCCACACCCCCTGCTACTTAAATATATCAGCACCAAGATTGCACTTAGTGTAGTGAAGTACATTCTTGGAGTCGGGGTGTGTGGGGGGGGGGGCTTGCACACCTGCTTACACTTGGTGGAAAGTGCTATGATTTATGTTGTTTAAACTCAGTATATGTATGATATGTGTTTTCAGTGTTTTGAGTTTCAGTATTTTGAGTTTTCAAGATTTTGAAGTTTCAGTGTTTTGAGTTTCAGTGTTTTGAGCTTTCAGTGTTATGAAGTGAATCCGACAGTTCAAGTATATTGTCGTGACTAATTATGCCAAATGCTATCTTACTTTAATGCAAATTGATGCCATCATTTGTTGTATAATAAACATTCAAAACACTGTGTGTGCAAGTCTCATGAAAGTCAAAGCTACACATTAATTTGTTCATGAATATAGCATGATTACTTGCAGCACTAAATATGCCATTTGAATGCATGTCAAAGTTACGAGCAGTTATCCCCATCATTGTCGCAAGTCAAAACGAGTTGGGGAAGGAAGTTCACAATGACTATCATTACATTTCTTTATCAGCACTGGATGAATCAGTACTCACATTCTCCATCAGCATACTCATGCCTCCATTAATATGACTCTATACTTGTTTCCTCCATGTGCCTCTTAGCCTTGAACATGAGGGATACCAGCATCTAACATGGTGTAATGATGGTTCTGTTCTTGTTAGTGTCCTTGTTGTTTCCATTCACTGCTCTTCATGATTGGTTCTGTGAGTCTGATAACTATAGAGGTCTTCATGAAACTGCTAAATCATTTTGAGGCAACAACTGCTGTGTTATATTTAAAAAAAATGTTGCTTTATATTTAAAAAAAATGTTGCTTTAATTATTGCCACTGCTAGGGGCATTAAAAATGTGGACAAAACCAGTGTTGTAGGGGTCATTATTCTTTTTATCCACATAAAAATTCCACCCAGTTTTGACACCAGTGAAGTTATGAATGTTTCCTACCCTTTACGGCTCCAAATTCAACATCTTTCTTGTAATTTGTTGTTAACATTTATCTTCCTACTGGCACTATAAATGTAAAAAAAAAAGTTTGCATACTAAATTGCAAATATCATTCCTTTTTGCTTTCATTCTACTGCATATCTACTTCTTTAGTGTTAACATATTTCAGTAGCATTTTCAAATAATGCATGCTAGCTTACAGATTACACTATCCCCAAGTTGTCTTCTTTTCAATGTGAATGTTTCCATCATTTGATAAGATAGTGATATACTGACTTATAGGCACAAGTTCACAAAACCACTTGCGCTATAACAAATTTCTGTTTTTAATTAAAGTCCCCCTTGATTAAATATTGTCTTATAATCCAAGTTAAATCACTCATTCACTTCACCTTTTGACATAGTAAGTTGGACATCAGTTAATGAGAGTGTTTTTATTCTGTGCCAAATGCAGCACTGTTATTCATAATGATAGTTGTAGTATACAAAATAATCTGACGCATAGCTTGTTACAGTCAATATTCATCCCCTTCTCATTGCCGAGTTGGACAAGTGTAGAATACATGCGTGACACCCATGTTAGTTGGTTAACACTGAGGAAGTATTGCTCAGTTCTGCTCATGAATAAATAAATAATTTCACTTGTAAACAAATTAAATTAGCCATTGCTGGGATCTGCATTAATATCACATACCTTATCAAAATCTGAAACCATGGACCTTGTGTACGTAACTTCATCACTGATATTTTGCTACCCAGCTTCTACAGAATTGTTGCAATATTGAAGGTGCCTTTTCTTTTTTTAGCCCAGCCAAATACTTGGTTATATTGTTTTGAGGAAGTCTACATTCAGGTCAAAGTATGCTTCCAATAAACCATTTATATTATTTCTTATATTTTAACTAGTTTTGTTTTTTTTTATTTTAATTGCCTTAGGAACTGTAGTTTATCAATTGTCTATGTAAATGAGGTATTTATTATCTGCTGTCAAATTTTGTTTTTGAGCACTGTTTTTATGTTGTTTTTGCTTTACCTGCAGTCATTTGACAATGAATGAATGAATGAATGAATAAATACAATAAAATCCTAGAACAAGCTGCATATAGAATAATTAGCTTAGAATATTTATTGATGATGACATTGTAATACTAATCATATTTTTTTCTCTGCCAGATGACATCCTTCCAATTTATGCATACAGCCATCATATTGGAAAGTCAGTCACTGGAGGCTATATCTACCGGGGATGTGAATCTCCAAACTTAAATGGCCTATATATTTTTGGTGATTTCATGACTGGGTAAGATGGGTTATTTCAATTTTTTTCAGTGCTTATGGCATTTTCATAACTTTCATAAATCTCTTGATATATAAATAACAGAAAGCAGTTGTATTAAAAGAAAGTAGAACTGTATGCATCAATCTTTGAATTCTGGTCAACAAACAGGTAAAATAAAACTAATTAAACAGGATATGCATTTCTGAATTAACTTTACCTAATTTAACTGAATTAAGTTTAGCTGATATGTAGTAACTGAGATACAAAGGTTCAAGTGCCGGAAAGTCAGAATGCTTCAGTGACTTTCAATTTTGCAGATAATATCTAAGGTGTTTTATTGCTTTCTTTAATTTATTCTTTGAACATGTTGAATCTGAATAATCAGATGCCTATATTAAAGGGTTTTCTGCAATGTGGAAGCGACAAATGTAGGAATAAAAAGAACAGTTCAGTTGAGATACGTTAACACAATATGATGTACTGTTGCATTACTTATCCTAATATCAATTCATATATCTAATCTTGTTTGCTTATTTAAGAGAAATGAATACTTTTCCCAACTTCTGGTGATCAGAGATCAGATAATTGTTCAGGGCACAATGTGGAAAACCTGAATACCCAGTGATAGCTCATTTTTCTGACAGAAACTAGTATTTCCACTGTTTCTTCCGATGAGTACATAAGTTTATGACCGAGGATATTGTTGAGTGTAACTGAGTCCATCCATCCATCCATCCACAACACATTTTCCCATTTTTGCACATGGGGTCAAAGAGTCACACCAACAGTGTCAATCATCTAGAGCCAAAGTTCATACGACTCGGTGGCTAGCCCTGCAGCATAACTGGGTAACCAAGATAAAAGAGAAAAAAAAAGAAAACTAAAACTTACTGGCATATATATGTTAAAATGCATATATTGACTTCAGAGGGCAATCCTTTTGAATATCTCTTTCTGTGTATATTTGTCACTTCTTGAAAAATGGGGTAGTGTCTGGGGGTGGGTGTACTGGCAAGGAGTAAAGGACAACTGGGTCCAAGTTACTATGTATTTTGCTATGATTTCTATGATATATGGCAGCCATGTGTTTTATTGCATTTTGACTATAATATAATTTTGTGAGTTATCCCCTTTCCCTGTGGTTGCTCATCTGTCTAGTTAATATTCATAATTTCTGGGGGTGTGGAGCCTCTTTGTTGGCATGTGTATGGGGTGGAGCCCCACACATGTAAAAATAATGTTTTTTTAATTGAATACAAATGTAAATAGTTTGTTTACATTTGCAATCACTTTAGTTTGTTGTTTTTTATTTTAGATCTCTGTGATCGATCGTCAGTGAACTTTTTTGATGTATTTGCTCTAGATGAATTTGATGAAAGTTCATCAGCGATGTAAGGGAATACATATACAACCAAAAAATGATCCAGACCTCCAGATATAAAGTAATACACTCCTTAATCACAAAAAGAAAATAAATGAAGTAAAATGTTCAAAATCAAGTGCTTTCGTCTCCGAATTCAGAGACTTTATCAAGGTAAAACAGAATTCACATAAGCATCCAGTTTAAATAATCCACACCCACAGTACAGACCAATCAGGCCACAAACCTCATAAATAATCATGAGCATATAGACTTCATAAAGGACATCCAATGATTATACATGTAAATACTTGAATTTCAATATGCTATATATCATTAAAAGCTGTATAAATCCAAATTGTGTCTACAATATATCTCCTTTTCAACTAAAAAACCCTAAAGCCATATGATAACAGTAATAAAAAATGATTTAAAGCCGTAATAGTGTATGAAATATGAAAAATATAAAAAATATATGAAAATACACAATATTAACCTACCCCTAAGGGACAATCAGCTATGTTTACTGAGTAAATATATGTATGTATAATAACACCCATTGAATGTGTGAAATAATAATTATGGTTAATGAGTTGTCTCTTAATCAGTCTGTTCATTTTTTACTTTTTTTCCCTTCGCCGCAGTCTGCTGGTGAGAAGGTTCTTCACACCTTGGATTTGCATAGATAACTCAGTTAATATTTAGACAAAACTAAAGCCATTCATAAATCTGAGCATTTTTTTTTGTTTCTTTTCATTCTGGTTATTTAGGTTTGGCTGTTTCTAATCAAACTATTTCTTCCTGGATCTCTAAGCCATTTCCTTTTGTTACTTTTTTCATGGGAAAAGTCTCTTTTCTTCTGTTAGGGCTCATTCTACCAGGGCTGTGGCTTCTTCTGGTGCTTTTTTCAAAGGAATGGATGCCAACTCCATTCTTAAGGCAGCAAGTTGGACTTCTGTGCCTACTTTACCAGACATTATAAGTTGGGTATGGTTTCCAGCTAGAGCCAGATTTGCCAGGGCTATCTTGCATGGCTTTCTTGAGGATCTTTCTCCTCCTAAGTTTCATCTTAAGCTTTGGCACTCTCCCTAGTGTAATGGATACTGCAGCAGTGATGTGGACGGTCATAGTACAGCTGTGTAAAATCTTATTATAACAGTAGATGCCCTTCCCTTCACTGTTGCAGTAGTCACTCCCTCCCAACCCCCCTTTTTCGTTTTGTATGCACATGCTCCTCCTTTACTCCTTGGGGTGTTGTTCTTCTTGGGGATCCTCACTTCTGAGGAAAGTTTGTCAGTATGTCACCTTTATGCCCTATACCATGAGTAGGGAGCATATGTGTGATGTACGATGTCCCTACTACAACCTAAGGTTTTGGTATACTGGCCAGATATTGGGCTACCCTTGGCAGGGGGCCTCTTGTGCAAGGAATACTGCAACAGTGAAGGGAAGGACATCTACTGTTATGGTAAGATTTTACACAACTGTACTTTCCTTTTGCATTTATTTGATTCAGACTCTCTTTATTCTACTATTAAATATAAACTGTCATCGATATCAAATTATCTTATGGCTTTCCCTTGCATTTCATAGCGTCTCATAAATTGTGTAAGTCTTTTTGAGTGGCACCTTCCTACCGCACCATTTCTGTAGGACATCATTTTCTACTGGAAGCCCAAACAAGAAGTCTCTTTGAGCCCACTCCTTCTGCACAGACAAAATTATTATCTTAGAAGCTTTTTTGTTGCAGTCATTTCTGCAAAAAGAATTTCAGAGTTACAGGTCTTGTTTTCTTCTCCACCCTAACTGATCTTCGATAAGGACAGGGTTTCACTCCATTCTTAGATAGACCACTAAAAAGCCAACTGATATATATATATATATATATATATATATATATATATATATATATATATATATATATATATATATATATATAAAACAACAAAGAAAAGACCAGTGAAACTGGATAGTTGATTTATTTAAAAAACACTTAGCACCTCGGCAAACAACTGCCTTCAAAGAGTGCAAACATCTTACATACAATTCCCTAAATACATTAAACATAATTAAACAATCAGATAATTAAATAATCAACTAATTAATCAACTAATTAAATAACTTCTATAACTTATATAACAACAATTTTCAATTGCATTCAACATTTAGACCACAAGGGGTTAGGGTACCATACTTCAGAATAAAAAATGATTCCTTAAAAGGCAATTTTCTTTTAATATCAATACCTTCCGTGCTCATTACTGTTTGTTCCAAATAGTACCTCTTAGAACCTCAGAATTACTGCCATGACAAATTTTAAAATGCATAGCTACAGGACTAGTCTCTCTAGCATTTTTGATATCCCTCACATGTTCCTGTAATTTCACCTTAAAGGGCCTTTTCTTTTCCCCAATATACAACAAATTACAAGGATATTTCAAAGCATATATAATGCCTTCTGTACAGCAGTAACATTTCTCATTTGAATAGAAAGAAATGCCATTAATCTTATCAAAACTACTTACAACATATTTATAACTGGGACATTTCAAACATTTAAATGTTCCTTTAGCTGACACTTCACTATATAAACGAAATACTTAAATTTGCTATGTATAATAATGTCCCAGATACTTCTCCCCCCTCTAAATGAAAATACCAGGGTAACACTCAAATTGTTAGCAAATTCCTTAAACCTAAGTAAAAAGCCCCCAAATATTTAATAATATTGACAACCTGTGCACTAAAAACATCAAAAGTGGTAGCTACATATAATTTCCTATTAATGTGTCCCTCCCATATCACTCCAGACTTACCCTTCCTTCATACCTAAGGTTGCCTTAGAATCTGATCTGAATCAGCTTATACAGATTAGATTCAGGTTAGATTCTGAGGCAACCAAATCCAAATCAACCTACACATTTACCTGTGTTCTATCTAATTTTTTTCCAACAAGGAAGAATACATCTGTCATACCCTAGATGTTTACAGACAGTTGAGATGTTATCCTCCAATCTGGTACCAGATTGTTCATAGGTTCATAGGTTCATAGGTTGATACTAGGCTATCAGCCCTAGGGCCTATACAAGCCTAGCCATAACAATTCCCTGGCTATTTCTTCCCACATTATTTACTTTCCTGGACCCCTGTCTAGCAGGGCGACTGACGTGATCCCTGGGGTGAATTTCCTATCTCCCATCCAATCATCAAGGTTCCTTTTGAAGAGGGCCAAGGAGGCGCTCTGCTTGACATGTATGGGCAGTCTATTCCAGAGTATGGGGAGTCTCTGGGTCAGGAACCTATCCCTCCAGCATGTTTTGATCATTGTGATGACAAGGTTTAGATCCCTGGAGTGTGTATCTCTGAGGGATTGGGATTTCTTTAAGTGGAGCATGTCCAACAGCTCAGGGATTGACATGGCCTTGTATGTTAAGCAGAGACTGCCTTTGAGTAGACTATATGCCACAGAGTATAGCTGGAGTTTTTTTAGATGGTCAGCATATGGCATCTGCTTTAGGCCTGTGATTCTTTTAGTGAGGTATTTCTGAGGCCTTTCCAGTTGTTGCAGATGTCTTGAGAGGTACATACCAAATGGGGCTTTGTATTCTATAATGGGTCTAATGAGGGATGAGTACAGTGGGACAATGACCTCCTTTTTTCTGGATGAAAAGCCCTTCGTGATGAGGTGTGCCACATAGAAGGATTTCCTGACTGTTGTGGCGATGTGGTTATCGAAGGTGAGACCACTGTCCACCTGTGTCCCTAAGTCTCTTATCACACTTTCTGTGTTTAGTGTACTGCCACCTATATGGTAATTCATGGATACATGTTTTTTCCCAAAGGGGATAACAATACATTTCTTGGCATTGAGCTTGAGCCCATGGCTCTGGCACCAAGCATCTGTTTCTGTAAGGCCCTTTTGTAGAGTATCCACATCATTTGGGGATTCAATAATGGCTCCCAGTTTGCAGTCATCTGCAAACTTTGTTAGCCAGGGTCCATTAGTGTTGACCTGTACTTCAGAGAAGTAGATGCCAAACAAGAGCGGCCCCAGGACTGAACCCTGAGGTACCCCACTTGTCACTTGTCTGGAGCTGGATTTGGAGTCGGCTACTTTTACAGTGTGGGTTCTATCAGTAAGCCATTTAGCAACCCATTGGGTGACATAGGGATTAATGCCCAACTTAGTAAGTTTATCTATGATTCCAGAGTGGGGGATGGTGTCAAAGGCCTTGGCAAGGTCTAGATAGGCTGTGTGGACCACCTTACCCTTGTCCATGGCTCTGGAGACTGATTCAAAGAAGTTAATCAGGTTCAGGAGACAAGATCGGCCCTTCACAAACCCAAACTGGGTGGGGTCCAGTGTTTGAATGTTGCCAATGTCTTTGTTTATAAGTTCCATGATAATACGCCCATGGCCTTGCAGATAAGGCTTGTCAGACTGATGGGACGGTAGTTTCCGGGATCCAAGATGGATCCCCCCTTGTGGATTGGGATAACTGTAGATCTGCGCCACTCAGTGGGCATGAAACCTGAGGTGAGGCTATGATTAAACATGACACTTAGGTGAGGTGCCAGTTCATATTGTAGTTCATGTAGTACACAGCCCAGGATGTCATCTGGTCCCATGGATGCTGTATTCTTGGCTTTAGAGAGTGCGTTTTGTACCTGTGTGGCCATTATTACTGGAATTTGGCAATCTTCCGGTACTGAGATGGGCCATTTAGGGGGTGAGAGGGGGAAGAAGTTGGCACTGAATCGATCTGCCAGGATATTGGTAATATCCTTCAGATCAGTATATTTAATGCCATTCTGTTTTAGCTCAGAGCAGATCTGAGCATTGCCATTTAGATTCTTGACATAGTTATAGAATGCTTTGTGGTTGTCTTTGGAATCTTTGGCAATTTTATTTTCGTAACTAGCTTTGGAGGATTTTATGAGGCATCTCAGTTTCTTACTGAGGCTAGTAAGGGAGTTTTTTGCATCCTGGGATTTTCCTCTTTTCTGCAAAAGTTTCTTCCTTTTGTTGTAAAGTTTGTTTATGGCAGGGGACCACCAGATTGGCTTCCTTTTTGGATGAGAGCATTTTGGTTCTATTTGGGATGGCACGATTCATGCATGAGTGGATGTGCTCGTACAGTGCCTTAGTGTAGGATTCAGCAGTTGAACTTTCAGTTCCCGTCTGCATGGGTGTCATGAAGTTTGTCACTTCTGACTTGAGTAGCATGAAGTTGGCTTTGGAGAAGTTTTTTATGGTGGTTTCTTTACTGGGGGGTGGGGGTGGGATGTGGATGTTAAGGGTGATTAGCTTATGGTCAGACCTGACTAACGAGGGGGTGACCATAGGTATGGAGCATTGATTTCCCATGTTGGTAATCCAGGTCTCGGATATTGGAGCCCCTGGTGGGACTATGGATTAGTTGATCCAGGGCATTGGAATTTATGAATTCCAAGAACCGTTGCGCAAAGATGTTGGGACAGGAGTAGTTTTCCCAGTTAATGGCAGGGAAGTTAAAATCACCCAGTATTAGGGTGTTTGGTTCTATCTTAATATTTTCCAGTATGTTTAGAAAGGTGTAGTGAGAATCTTGGGGTATGGTGGGGGATCTGTAGCAAGCTACAATTTGGATTGCAGTCTTACCTAGTGTTAGTTGCACTTGGAGAATTTCAGACACATTGTGTTGGGCAACTAGCCTGGTGGTGTGAATATCCTTGGTGAATATTGACACTCCTCCACCTTTAGTGTTTCGGTCCTGGTTTGGTGGCCGAAAAGTGTGGTAAGAGTTGTAGCCTGGTATTGCAGGGGTGCTCTCTGGAGCCTTGAACCAGGTCTCAGTTACTGCACAGATATCGATGTTCTCCATTTTTAGGAGTGCCTCGAGAGAGAGTGCATTTTGAGGTTTAGACTTCTAGCATTGAGTAGCATTACCTTCAGATTTTGTAACAGATAGATGGGTTTTATATATAATTTGTCAGAGGGACACTTGTCAGTGCGTTGCCTATGAATCAAGTATCCTTTTTTCCTCCCATTCTGCGTCAGATTTTTGCAGATGGAATAATAGAATCAAGGAGTTTCCCTAGGAAAAGTGAAAACGGTGAGACAGTCCTGCCATCTTGTTTCTACATTTGTGGACAAGGAAGACATGCTGGGATCTGATAAGGAACTCAGTTCTGCCTTTTCCATACCTTCTGAGCAAGCAAAATAAAAAAAGAGAAGAATCTAATAATGTCCCCTACTATGTTACATCCAGGGTTACTGCCCCTTTCACCCCACCTCAGCCATGCTTCTGACTTCAAGAATTTCTTCTCTCTCTGAGCAGTCTGATACAAGAGGAAAGTATAACTTCAGAGATTCCTCTTGAAGAATTATTGAATTATTATTTTCTGAGAATTTATCTAAAATGAAAAAAGTTCTTTGAGACCAGAATAAATTCCTATTGCACAGAAAATGTATTATGAATTGTTTCAGTTGGATTTGCGTACATCTGCATCTCTTCCTCTTTTTTTCCTGCTTTAGAGAATGATTATCTTGCTGCTTCTACTTTCCCTGACAGTCACCCTTCTACCTACAGTAAACCTAACAGGTTATACAGTGTGCCTCAAACTCACAAGTATGTTTTCCAACCTTAAAGCAGATCCAGCATTAATTTCTCTATGTAAATCTGCTTCTGCTTAACAGATTATTATTGCTAACCCCATTCCCTCTTACAAGGATGGAAAAGCTTTTGACATGTTATGGAAAAGAGTGAATTCCACTATTACATTACCTTTCAGGATTTTAAACTCTCAAGCTCATATGTTGAAAGGTTTTACTTTTATGTTTTGACAACATGCAAAATGTAATAGTTAATATTCCTTCTTCTTCTGAACTTAGAAATTCTTTGAATGCCTCTTTAACATCTGCTTCTCATATTACTAAGCATATTTTAAAGTGTGCTTATGATGCTATAAATTCTTCCTTTGGTGCTGCTGTTACTGAGTCAGTAATGACAAGACAGGCTTGGCTACATTTTCAAGACCTCACAGAAGATGTTAAAGTTAAAATATCATATTCTCTGTTAGACATGGAAAATTTTTTGGGCTGTTTTATAGCTGAGTTACTTGAGAAGTGTGATGAAAGGTGAAAGTTGATTGAAAGAGTGACCATATATTTCAACCCTCTCATTTTAAAACGAATAAAGATTTCCCTTCCTCCTCAATTCCCCTTTTCTATAAATAATTAAAGCAGTAATGGGCTGATAAGCAGGAGTTTCAAAACAATTGCAAGGATGCTTCAAATCAAAAAAGCCTCTTAAAATCAAGAAGTCTTTTCAATTAGCATGATTATTTATCTGTTCAGGTTCCCCCACCCCCACCCTGGTGACCTCTCTATAACCATGAGGCTACCCCTTCCCTTCTGGTACCAGATTGTGAGAGGCAAATGGGTTTTAAATGTAATTCAGCAGGGTACACTTGACAATGACCATCCCTTTCACAGTTCCAGGGGATTCTTGCCCTGTTTCCTCCTGTTCTGCATTGTATGCTTGCATAGGGAGTAATAGAACCAGCGCCCCCTCATATGACGTGGGCAAAGGCTTTTATTCATGGATTTTTCTGGTGACAAAGAAGGAAGGATCATGGATACCAGTGTTGTTCCTTTCTAAAGCTTTTTGCCAAAATTGCCGAGTTTATAATGTTGCCCTGTATTCCATTTTATCTCTGATCTGTTCTGTAGTGTACATGGTAAAGCTTATCATCAAATTCCAATTGCTGAGTTCAAGATGGCCGCTGTTCTGTAAGCACTGTTAATACCTAGCTCTCTAAAATACCCTGGATTAAATAAACCCAGAAGACAATGCAGAACACAAAAAACACAGAAATAAGACTAAATAACTATTTCTGATAACAAAGAGCAATCAAAGGAAGGGAAAAAAGCAACGGATTCCTTTTAAAAATGACAGGATTAGCCAAGATTTTGCCAGACAACTGGAACCATGTGATACTGAGGCCCTGCTGTTACACATAAAATCTGAAAACTCTCCTAGTTGCAAGATGTCGAAAGAAGAAAATAATATGGAGACTGACAACTAAAACCAAATTCTTGGTCCTAACCTCACCAGATAAGGATACAACTCCAAAGAGACAAAGGACAAATAAACAGCCAGATAATATTAAATCTACAAGTAAAACCAGGACAGACCAGCCAGCTAGCCGGGAAGTCATTAAAACAGCCTTACTACCTATGCAGCAAGCAATACAGGATCTAACCTTACAGTTTCTAACATTTGGAGATTTACTTAATCAAATATTAACCAGAGTTAAAAAATCAGAGACAAAAATACTTGAAAAGGAAATAAAAATGTACTCTATAGTGCAGAGAACTGATTCCCATGACAAAAAGCTGAAAAGCATACAAGCAAAAATAATAGACCTTGAAGCAAGAGCTCGGAGAAACAATATTATCATAAGGGGAGTACCTGAAAGTGTGACTCATAACAACTTAATACCAGCTATTAAAAACATCTTTAAATCCCTGCTAGATGATCCTAAAGAAACACAACGTGATAATAGAGAGAGCTCATAGAGCCCTGAGAGAAATGCAATCTCCTCTGAGACCAAGACCTATCTATATTAAAATCTTAAACTACCAGGATGCAAATAAAATACTTTTTGCAGCTAAAAAGAAAGGGACACTCACCTGGAATGGTAATAAAATTTCCTTGGCTCAAGACCTGCCCACCCAGATAAGGCAAGCAAGACAACTTCTGTCTCCATACTGCAAGTTTCTAATAGAAAAGAAAATTAAATTCCAGATGAAATACCCAAACCTTCTCACTTTCACTGTAAAAGCCCCCAAAGAAGCAAAACAAACATTTATAGCCATTTTTAAGCAGATTCCACCTTCAGAAACAAAATAAAACATCCAGAAACTGAAAATGACTCAAGTGAAAAATCGGTCGAATTGCGAGCCTTTTGGATGGGTACCAACTCTGAGAGCCTCCCCTTGCTTCCTAGGCCCTTAAAATGATGATGGGAGCCATGAGGAACACAGGAAATGTAAAAGAAAACTGGTAGGAACTAAAATACAACTGCCGTTTCTGATGTGCACCTTATGAATGAGCTCCACTTCCTGGGACTCTGGTATGTAAATTCATTCCCCCTTCGAGCTCAAAAGGCTCCATTGCAAATCCAAAATGACTTGAAATGACACAGCAAGGCTAGGAAATGAATATTGTCTTAGAAATGCAAAAATCGATTAAAACCAACTAAAAAGATAAAACCTGACTGAGAAGATGACCAGAAACCAGCATAACAAGAATCTGATGTCTAAGGTACTGTTTCATTAAAACAATCACTGAGGCTTTGACTCTCGTATTAAAACTAATTATGCAGAATCCAGCCTTACTACTGAATGAGAGACTGTCTGAATCTGCTTACTTAAAGGCTGTATGACAGAAATACTGTTGTCTGATTAAGATAACTGAGAGAATGACAATAAAAACACTTTAGAAAGGAGAGAATACCTGATCATACTAATATAAACTTTTTTTTGTTTAACTGCAGAAAGCATAATTATAACCTGAAAGTGTAGACTATAACAAAGTATATAAGCTTGAAAACATTTTTTTCTCTCTTTCCCTGCATTCTTACTTCTATCTATAGGTGCCAATAACATAATTTGTGTGCATATCAGGCTGTTACAGTAATCTGTATAACTAAAATAGGGAAGTTCTTTAGTATAACAGATTGAAGTAGGGAAAGAGAAACATAGGAAGAAGAAATGTGTGACCAGGACAACCCTAGTATAAAAGGCATGGTATACTGTTATGTGTCTTGTTTTATCTAACTGAGGATTTGAATACTAACATGCTGTTTACAAAATGTTTTATCAGAAGGATTAAGTCATAAATGAAAAAGTTATAAGCTATCTTTACACATTACTATAACTGTATGTAGGTTAAAGCAAGAGACTAGGGTTATGATGCAGCAGTGCTTATTTAGGGAACTAGTTTGCTAAGCTTTGATCGTATTGTATATAGTAATGTAAGGGGGATACCATGTTTTATACCTACACACAAAGAGAATACACAACTTAAAAACAGAGAGAAATTTATAGTATACAACAAATTCTCATTATATTCCCCCGGTTATTCCTGGTCCAGGGATATGGTGGTTAGGCACAGGGAGGGGGCAGGAATAGTTCGATGCTTTCCAAAAATACTCTACAGCAATACATACAAAAATCACAAATACAAGTTAACACATACATCAGACAAAACAAACATTTTAACACATGAATATGGGAAATTGAGACATGGAATGTTAAAGACTCCAAAATAAAGAAAAAAGGAAATTGTTTCTGCACCTTACCTTGAAATCCAAAGCCAATCTTATATTGATACAAGAAATGCATTTAACTGCAGAGCAATGGTCAGATATTGGTAAAAAGAAGTGGATAAGACAAATTATAGCATCAGAGGGTAAGACTAACAGTGCTGGTGTAGCCAAAATAATCGAAAATTTCAAGATAAAATGCTTGAAACTAAGAGTGATAAAGAGAGATGGTGGTGTTATGTAACTTTCACCAACCCAGTATCACCAAATCCCATAATGGTGCTTAATATATACGCACCCTGTAACAACCAACATCGCTTTATTATGTCACTTTACTCAATCTTAAACCAAATTAAAAATCACTATATAATAATTGGAGGTGACTGGAACATATATATTAAAACCCAGAAAAGGACAAATCTAACCTAACCAAATCTCATAATAAACAAGCTACAATAGCTCTAAATGAATTTTAAACAAGATTTTAAACTGTATGACCCTTTCAAGTATGGAAATAATGACAATACAACCAGGAAGTTTGCATTCTATTCCCAATACCACAAGATGTGATCGAGAATAGACTACATTTTAATCTCAGACATACTTATTAACATAGATCCCTCAATAGTCATACACACCAGATTTTTCTCCGACCATTCCAAAATGACATTGAATAACAACTGGGACAAATGACGGTACCTAGCAAATAGAGGTCGCAACTGGTCATTAAATCCTAATCTGCTTACCAAAATAGATATCATAAAAGAAATTGAGGACATATTAAAAACATCCCTTGTAAATGTTCCCACCTCACAAGTCCCAATGGACATAGAATGGGCGGCAGCCAAAGCACAAATCAGAGGACTACTCATCAAAAAAGCAGCATATTATTAAATACAACTAAAAAAGAAACACACCTTGAAAGAGAAGATAGAACAACTTGAAAGAGAATTACTAAATAACCCTAATAATCAAATGGAAGTTGATCTCCTAAAAACACAGAGACCTGTATATGTTAGAGAACAGAAATCTATCTTTTTATGAGGCAAGAATGTTAGGCAATTATGCAGAAGAAGCACAAATTCCCTCCAGGGCTTTGACCAGAATTATTTCACAACATAAAACAATCTCAAATATAGTAGAAATAAATTACAGGGACAAAAACTATATAAGAAATGAAGAAATTATCAAAGTATTCAAGCAAATATATTCTCAAATATATGGAGAACAGACATTACAAGCCTCTAGGGAAGAAAAACTCTTTTTCTTCAAAAATTAAAATTTCCTAAACTAAACTTAGAACAACAAAAAAAAAAACTAACGGAACATATTTTTATTAATGAGATAATCACAACAATTAAACATTTGAAATCACACAAGGCCCCCAGACCGGATGGACTTACTTCAGAGTTTTACAAATCTTTCACTCCCCTTATTGCTAAAGTACTATATCATGTGCTGAACTATATAATAAATAATATTCACTTTAACACCTCCAAAACTATTTTCACATTAAAAGAACATGCAGATCCCAGAAACCCAGATAGTTATAGACCCATCTCCCTTTTAAATATAGATACAAAGATCCTAACTTCGATACTTGCAATCAGATTAAAAAACCTAACAGGGAAAATCATTTCTCCAGAACAATCCAGGTTCACACCGCATAGACAGACCAGTGATAACACGCTAACATTGGATGCAGTGATATCTTTTGCATATCAGAAGAACATTAACATTTACATAATGGTAGTAGATGCCCACAAGGCATTTGATAGGGTCAGCCTAGAATTCTTACTTCAAACATTACCTTGTTTTGACATGCCTAACAACTTTGTACAGATTATTCAAATTCTCTATAGTAATCTTTCTTTACAGAAATAAAACATGGTCAAATAGAATTTTGATAAAAAATGGAACAAGGCAAGGATGTCCACTATCGCCTTTTCTATTTAACTTATTTCTAGAACCACTGTTTTTATATATTAAACAAAACGTTTATCATAATCCCCCCTCAATACATAACCTCAAAATGTATATTTCCACTTTCACAGATGATTTAAATATATATTCACTAGACCAAACTCCGATATGACCAAAATAATAAACACAATTGAACAATTTTCCTGTATGTCTAATTACAAACTAAACCTTAATAAAACTAATATCTTCCCTTTGAGGCCAAACAGGCTTATTTCATTGATACCAGTTTTAGACACCATAAAAGTAAAGGATGAAATAAAATACCCGGGAATCACTGTTTTTCAAAACAATAAGAAATTCTACCAACATAACATAACTCTTAAATGGCAAAGCATTATACAAGACTGTACAAGGTGGAACAATCTTAAGCTTCCATTTCTGGCCAATGTCTCAGTAATTAAAATAAACATACTACCTAGGCTAACATATATATTTATGACATCACAAATACCTATACATAATAAATTCTTTAAACAAATTCATACCTCCCTAGCAAAATGTATATGGGATCCTAAAAAGACCAGAATCTTGTACCAGAAACTAACACTCCCCAAGAACAAAGGGGTCTGAACCTACCAGATTTTAAAACTTATTACTCTATTATCCACACTAACAGAATACTGAGATTAGCAGAGTATAACTTGTCAGCAAAAACTTGGTCACAGCCATGGGTGATAATACACTACAGATACATCAAATCACTAGGCATCAATCCCAAAGTACTTCCCTTTTTGAACAAAAAAGATCTACAGGTGCACAAAATTATAGACCCTCTAAAACATTCTATAAACATAACACAAAAACTATTTCATTCCTTAAACCTGGGTCAAGCTCTGATAACATTACAACCCCTCCATAAAAACCCTAATTTAAAAATAAATAACAAGATGCTAGATTTAGATTCCTTTCCCCGATTAAAAGAAAAAAAGATTACAAGATATCTACCCACTACTTAATTGTACTATCCAAGAAATGAGAAATAATCTGAATCTACCTACGTCTTGTGTCATAATGCTTAGATAAATCAAAGAGATGTGTTCCAGTTACCTCCAAAACCTTACCGTACCCAATAGTGACATGGAAAAATGCACTCTGCTCTGGAAGACTATCCTCATGACAAAGAAAACTATAACAAACTCATACAAAATGATAGGGGAATTCAAATTCCAGAAAGACCATCTTTTCTCTTAACTATTGGAGGAAAATACAGCCATCTTTGGATGACCACCAGATGCAATATGCAATTAACATAACACTGAAAAGCATACCCCTTAAAAACTGTTGTACACACAGCTTATGATAAATAACAACGCATATTTCACACCTGCATTACTGCACAAACTCAGTGCAACAAAATCACCATACTGTCCACACTGCAAGGATCAGATAGCAGATTTAATGCATATATTTTGGAGTTGCAAATGCGTCTATAAACTCTGGAATTCAGTGAAATTGCAATTAGAAAAAGTGGGATATCAGTCATCAACACTTACATGAGAATTTATCATATTACATATTTGCCCATCTAACTTCTCAGTAAAACAAGCAAACTCACTTATAACCATATTCTCATTAATGAAACTATATATAGTCCTCAAATATATAGACTCTATGAACATCTCTTGGGAGGGTTTTAAGAAAGTGGCTATTAAACTCCTATTAGCTCACAAAATAGTAATGAATAAAAGAAACAAAAACAGCAAAACTCGAGCAACTTGGGAACAAACCTTTAATATCATACTAGCATAAGATATCATGCACACTATAGAGTAACGTGTTATAAGGGAACCTAGCAATATACCCACAAACTCACAACAAAATATGGTATTGCAAACATTAATGTTTGTGTTGCCTTTATATTGTTTAAACTTGTTTGAGAAAGCATCTATGTGCATAGTGCAAATAGGTTTGTTATATGACCTTCATGTTTCTATATTGACTACAATGTATAACTTTCTCTTATGGTCATGTTGTAAATATGAAAAAATCTGTGTCTTTTATAAATGCAAAATGAAAATAAAAATTATTGAAAAAAATTCCAATTGCTAAGCTGTTCAGACTTTTTTTAAGATCTTTTGTGTCTGACTTACATTATTAGTTCTCTGTCTTACCCATTGGACTTTCCACTGCACAAAGGGTATTCACAAAGTGTCTAGCTCAAGTAATTGCTTATTGCTGACTTTCCATATTTAGATGATTGTTTTAGCTCTGCAGACACTTTCTCCAGCTGCCAAGAGTATGTAGCGAGTGTTGAGAATCTCTTACTTGGTCTGGGTTTTCAAACCAACTTACAAAAATCTTATCTCATCCCTTCTTACAATATTGTATTCCTGGGATGTCTGATAGACTCTGCTTGGGAAGAGTCTTTCTTCTTCCAGGCAAAGCAGAAATGCTCCAACAGTTCTTCTGTGTTTCTCCACTGAAAGCCATGTATCTGCAAGGAAATTTCTCAGGATATTGGGATACATGGCATCAATGATTCTCATGCTCCCTATGGTAAGACTCCACATGAGGAAGAAAATGCTACCTTGGGTCAACCTGGACTCAGCATCTTCACCATTTATCATGTAGGATCCCTGTTTTGGGAATTGTAGGAAGGGAGATTTTCTTTTGGCTAGACCAGATGCCTTGCAATACAGGTCTCCCATTTCTGTTTTCCACCCCTTCTCCAGTTTGTCACTATAGATGCTTTGTTAATAGTTTGCGGTGTGGTTTCCAAAGAGTTGAAAGTTCATGCTGTGTGGAACCTTCACAACAGACAGAAACACATAACTGTCAGAGAAATTTTGGCAGTGACCAGTGCTTTGATAGCCTTAAATCATCTCTAGTTCCCAAGACCTCTGCAAGTTTATACAGATAATGCCACAGTTATTTAGTACATAATGAAATGGACAAATGGAGGGGCTCTATATTGTACCCTCTTTGCAGACTTGCCATGATAGCCTGGGGTGTAACAACACATGTCAGTTTGACTCTTCAGGATTTATACATTCCATCAGATCAAAACTTGGCTGCAGGCAAACTAAGCAGGAACAAGACAGACCATTATTAATGGAGACTTCACTCTGGGATCTTAAAAGAAATTGATGCATCTGTATGGAATACCTCAAGTGGATCGGTTTGCTTCATCTCAGGACAGACAGCTAAACAAATTCAATTCCAGGAGTCCTTGTAAACAGGCATGGAAAACAGATGACCTTTCATTCCCATACACATGAATGTTACTGTATGCTTTTCCACCCTTTCCATGCTTTTCATAGATATCCTGACTTCTGAAGATCCAGAAGGACTCCCCAAAAATAATGGCAGTGACTTCTTTTTGACTTAGGCAACAGTGGTTCTTCTTTCTTTTCAATCTGGTTAAGGGTAATTACCATAGGCTTTTCCACAAAACTGGACTGGCTCACACAAGATGAGTTGTTTGCTATACCCCAACCTGAAAACCCTTCAGCCCACTGGATGATAGAATCCAGATATCTTTTCAGCATATTTTTTTTTCCTGAGGATGTGCGGCAGGTACTACAGGAGGTGAAAAACCTCCTAATAAAAAATCACACATATAGTAGTGGAAAAGATTTTCTAGTTCTTGCCAGGCCAAGGACCAGGACATTCGCTAGATGCCTGTGGTTCTTGATTATGTGTGAGAAATATTGTCTTCTGGCCTTTCTTATTCCTCTATCAAGGTTCACTTGTTGGCCATTTCTGTTGGTCTGCCCTTGAGTCCCCCTTCTAAACATTCCTAAGTTTAACAGTTTTTGAAAGGGGTGTTACATATCTGATCATCTAGAGAGCAGGTGGCTGACCTTAACTTTATGGTTGAAAAGCTTAGTCTTTTTCCATTTGAACCAGCTCATAAGGCTGAATTGAGGTTCTTAACATGGAGGACTACTTTATTAATTGCTCTGCCTTCTACTGGGAGAGTGTTTGAGTTACAAGCTCTTATGGTGAGTTGGCCCTACCTGATTTTTCACAAGTACATGGTTTCATTGACAAGTAACCCTTCTTTGATTCCTAAAGTGGTCTCAGAGTTTACATTAAGGGAGACTATTAGTCTCCCAATCTTCTTCCCTGAACCAAAGAACAAAGGAGAAAAGATTCTTCACATTCTGGATGTTCACAGGCTCAAATGCTACCTAGAAAAACTCAGTTCTTCAAGAAGGCTGATCAATGGTTTGTCTCCTGTGAAAGTAAGAAGAAAAGGACAACCAGTGTAAGAGCAGACTATTTCCAGATGTTTGTCTCATGCTATTGACTTTTGTCAAACTCACCATAATGAGCCACTTACAGAAATCGTTAAGGCCCATTCCACAAGGTGGCTTCCTGAAAGGAGGTGGACTCTAAAAATACTCTAGAGGCAGCAGCTTTGTTCTCTGTACATACATTTACAAAGCACTGCAAACTGGGTTCCTTTTCCAGGTCAAGATCCAGATTTGCTGAGTTCATTCTCCAGTGGCTCTTGAATTGTTACTTTAATTAAGGATCTCCCCTCTTTGTTTCTAAGCTATGGTAATTAACCCAAGTAGCTTAGACTACTGCAACAGAGATCTAAATGTCAAACAGTACAGTTCTGAAGGTAAACTTACCATTACAGTATGTGTTCTATAAATCACTGTTGCAGTAGTTGTCCCTTCTTCCAGCCTCATTGTTTTGGCTGTTATTCCTTTTCTATTGCCAGGATGTGTGTGTGTATATATATATATATATATATATATATATATATATATATATATATATACATGGATTCACTTCAGAATCTCCAAATTCCGAAACATTGAATTTCATATGATCGAGACCATATGATCAATGTTTTGGAATGTCGAAATTTTGAAAGAAATCCCAAAAATAAACCCCAATAATTTAAATGTTTCTGCAGGGGGCAAGCCCCCTTGCACCCCCCCCACACCCTCACTACTTAAATATTCCAACTCTGAGATCGCACGACAGGGAGGAAAAGGGAAATCTCCCATTCCGTGCTGTATGCAGATCTCCATTCACAATTTCAGGATTCCAAAAGTTCGATCATATGGTCTTGGCCATATGAAATTCGATCTTTCAGGATTTCAGCATTGTGAAGTGTTCCCATATACATACATATATACATATAGATATACTTCAGAAACTAGGAGTTTCAAAACTTCAAACTTCAAATGGCTGAGACCATAAGATCGAAGTTTCGAAACTTTGAAAGGTTGTGCGTCAGGCCTGGCAAGCCGGTACGTAAAAATCAACTGCCAATCATTAGCGGACCAGAGTTCCACTGTGGCGACCCCTAACCGGGAAAAGCCAAAAGACACAAACAAAGACATTTGATCAAGAGAACTCACAATTTCATCATTCATGAATTCAGAAAGTCAGACTACTGTGTGTGTGTGTGTGTGTGTGTGTGTGTGTGTGTGTGTGTGTGTGTGTGTGTGTGTGTGGTGGTGGTGGGAGGGGACAAATTAATAATGCTTTCATGGCACCACCATGCATTTCACTTATGACATTCTTTTTGCGTGGAAATGCGAATACATTGTATTGACAGAAAAAAGTGAAATGAACTTTATCTTGCTTTCTTCATTACGTAAAACAATCAAAAAGGTATTTTAGAATGAAGCTAAAGCCCTGCTCATTTTATAAGTTGTATGCTTATATTTTAGTAGTATTCCTCCATTTCTTGAATAAGCACATTACTTTATTTGCTTTACATGAGTTTCTTAAACAACCAGTGTGCATTGGTATACACTCTGCTTATCAGGCTTATACATATTGCTAGTAACCAACAACCTTTGTAACCGTTAAGAGCACTTTAAAATGCACTTTCATTCTCTGGTTTGCATATAACCTCTTCTACATCTCCTTATTCTGTTGTACTCTGAACTGTTTTGTGTTCTGTAATTTGCTGAATACTCATAGCTCCACTTTGCAACATAAAACATGATTTGTTTATGTTCTCTAACTGCAGGTATATGTTACTTCTTTGCCTTATCTTCCCCTAAGCCAGACCCAAACCCAAATTACCAGGAGCAAAAGGACCAAATGCATAATCTCTTCAGAGTCACCCTTCCATTTTGATGGCTGTTATGATAATGTGTCATGCTCACCACTTCCCTGGCTTTAAGGCTAGCGTCTTGTACCCCTTTTGGGAACCTGTTATGCTGCTTTTTCTCTTTGTATCTAAGGTGTGGAACAGCATAATTTTGTGGTATAGTGTTTCTCATGTCTCTATATCTGTCTGTCACCTTAGTAAACCCTGAAAAAATGAGAGATATTTA